>NW_005054300.1:3056104-3064872 GCF_000277835.1 Geospiza fortis | reverse complement strand
GAACAGAGGAACGTTGTGCTCCACATGGCTAATCGCAGAAATGTGCTGAAACCTGAAACCCAGCTCTGGCAATAGCCTTTCATGCTGTGTGCAGGAGCAGACTTTGGTGTAATTAATCCTCTAATTAATTTCTAATAGCTGTCTAGCCATGTGTCAATAAGCAAGGAGGATACATGACAATAAAAACATCTCTCAGAGCCAGTAGCATGCAGTGTTTCTTCAGAGAAAGACAGACAGGAAGGGAGGGAAAACAAGTAGAACAAGAAATAAAACAAGGCAAACCATGGACTGGGATTAAGTGGAGTCTAAGCAGGAAAGACAGATTCTGAGTTGCCAGCTGATCTATCCTAATTTGATTTGGTCACTTCTGAAGGATAACTGAATTACCTGTGTGGGAGACCAATAGCTGATGATTGCATCCTGGTACCTGAGCACTCTGGTCTCCAGCTCTGACTCTTCCATGGCAACAACAAATGATGGTGACTATTTAATTTGTGCCACTGCTGTCCACATGAATCCATTGCAAATCCCTGTAGATTTACACATCCAAGAGGCTCTACCTGTGTGGTGAGGGACAAAGCTGTCAAACAAAAGTACTGGAAACTAGACTGTACCTCATTTGGTGCAGCAGAAACAAACTTGAGAAAAACTTGAGAAACCTGAGAAAATATTCCTTCTTCCTACAATCTGTACCAGAACCTTTTCACCAAAATTTTTCAGAGGTTGGGAAGAAATTAAGATTATGCAGTTCTTAAGAGTACTTTTTATTTTTGATGAGAGATAGCTGAGTAATAAATATTTTTATGAGACCTACTAGCTTCATTACAGATTAAAAAAAAAAACAAACCAAACCATTGAAGAGAGCTTTTTTCTGAGATATTTCTAATTCCTGGAACCAGGAGACTCAGGAAACATCAAATGGCCATCTGTCCAGAGATCACATGGTTTAGAGAGAACAGAGCTGCCACACAGCCCAATTCTTAAATTAGTCTTTGTTTTCTATATTCCAGTTCTCTCAGGTTTTAGATATCTGCTTGAATTTTTGAGCCAAATAGTGATATAAACTGCAACCCATCCCAGTTTCAAATCTGCAAAATGCTCATGGCAATAATTCTGAGTGACATAAAGCAAAGCATTTGCATGTAGTGGTGGCACCTTTGGGAGGAGTTTTTTGCTTTGTTTTGTTCTGTTTTGCTTTGCTTTGTTTTGGTTTTTTTTTCCCCTGTGAAAAAACATTCTGCTCTGAACCAATCACAGACTTTCTGGAATCTGTAAAAGCGTAATTCAGTCTCCTCTTTTCCATTTTAAATCTCTTCAATCCGTTCTTTCTTCCTATCATCATTGCTGACATTGATTTATTTGAATTAAGATTCTTGTGTTCAAGTACCATAATTAGCCCCTCTAGCTACTAATTCTCATCCCCTTGGATTATAGATAGAACTAAAATCCATGTGGCCCAGTTCAGAGGCAATTTGTTCACCTGCAAACTGGAAGAGAACAAGCTCCACATTGTCTAGTGAGGCATACCTGGGGCCAGGAAAATGTTTCAATGCCTGTCTCGCTGAATCTCTGGAACTGTGTGTTTTGAATGGGTCCATGTATTTTCTTTCTGATGTTATTTTCTACAAATCTTCCTTTGACCTTCTTTAAAGGCAGGAAATTAACCAGAAAACAGCTCTTCCCATAAGGCCCCAAAGGGTTCTAATATAGATCCATTACTCAGAAGTGGCTGAATAAGTTTCCAAAAATGTGCTTTTAAATTGAGTTGTTAAGCATGCTGTTATCCTTGGAAGTAAAGAACATGAATAATACAAGTTACCTTGGGTAGTTGTTTGCTGCTCTAGGTCAGTTTGACCATTCTTCACTCCAGATCTCCAGAGGGGCTGAGATACCCATAATGTGCCAGATTTCCCTGCTTCCAGTCCTTGCATTTGGGAATTGCAGTTTAATGCATCCCTGCAGCTGCCTGAAGGGTCCTGAGAAGGGTGACCCCTACTCTTTTGCTGGAGCAGTGTTGGTATGAACCACATCAGCCAAACCCAAACCAGAATGCACGCTGTTATGCTGTGCATAAGAAACACACAACATTTGATGGAAAAGGATAATAGGGATATATCTGCATGTCTGCTTTTGTTCCTTCTCTGGGATCTTTTTCAGCTCAATGTCCTGGCTCCACCAGTTGCTTTTTGTCTTTTTATTTTTTTGCTTCCGAAGGCCAAGAGATAACACCTAGAATGACATATTCAAATAAAGAGCCTGGAGAGCAATGCCTTGCCTGGTGGGAAAGTCCAGGGTTTGAGATGAGACCTTTTCAAAATAGATATGAATACAGTGCCTCGCCTGCTCTGTAAGAAAAAGCCATTAGCAGGCAGCATGGGGAAATATGTACCTCAAGCTCCTCATACTAACACGCACAGATTTTATTGTAAAATCTGAAGTAAATTGTTGTCAGGCTTTGTAAACATGGAATTCAGCGCTGTTACATCCGAGTCTTGCATAAAAAGCCTGCAAAAGGCTCCAGTAGCCTTCAGGGAGAAGGCTGTATACATTATAAATGGCTAATGCTTCATGGGATAGAAATTCAGTGAAGCGGGAAAGTGCTTGTTCAATTACTTTTTGTAGGTTTTTTGTTTGGGATTCTTTTCTGCTGTTTTTTTTCCTCTTTCTCTCTGCCTGTGAGGCTCTGGGTGCCCACTCTTGCTGGGGACTAAGGAAACTGGAGTTTGCTGAACCAGAACCTGTTTCAGACCTTGAACATTTACATTCAGGGCTGCCAGCATTTGGGATGCCTTTTTTCTTTATTTGTGCAGGTAGGATGAGTCTTGCACCTTCAGATCTTTTTCCAGACCAGTGACTCTACTTAAAGAGATAAGAAGCCCTGTAATATTGATTGGGTTTAAGAAAGCATCAAATAACCTTTCACCTCTATCTGATCAGCTTTCTGTATCAAAATATGAACATGAAAATAAGAGCATTAAACTCTGAGCCTTTCCCTCCATGCTCAGGGAAGCTTATGTACACTAAAGAACATTCTGTATCACAGAAAGCAGCTGTGTTTGAGGCCTGGGATTAAGCATCATTTGGGAATATTTGAATCCAGGACAGATATTTTTTGCTTCTCGCAGTGCATAGAGATCTGATTTTCTGATTCAGCTGAGGAGAAAGACTCCAGTTTTTCTTTAAACACAGTAATGTTTAAAGAAAAACCATAGAGAAAGCTTGTCTGATTTACGTGTTTCAGTGTAGTTTTTCAAGGTATGTGATAAACTGAAATTAATTGGAAAATTTAATCAGGCAAGACTAAAGTGCCTATTCTGCTTATATGCCAGCTTCATCCTGGAGCCTCGAGTCTTTTTGTAAAGTGAGTAAATTCAAAGTATAAATATTACACATAGAATATATTACACATTTTAAATTGAGAAGCTGTCCATCCCAGGAAGTCAAGAGGCATAGGGTAGCCTGGGCTTTAATTCATCTGGAGTCCTTTTGGTGTGAGAGCAGTTCAGTGCTTGGCAGGGAAGAGCAAAGCATGGCCTTAGCCAAGTGGGGAAGAAGGAAGGGATTGAGATTTTTTCTATGCAAATGGTCAAGTTGGCAAGGACACGTGGGTTTAAAATATATTTGAATAGCCATGGGTGAGAAACCAGGAGACCTTCTTTTATTGGGAAAGATGGAAATCGGTTCCCTGGGAGGGCTGGAAATCACCATCATTACATGGTGATGCTTGTGTTGATAATTATAAAAACACATTACATAGAATTGGTTCTTGCTTTCTGAAGCTAATCAGCTCACCCAATCGGGTGAGGTAATAATCCTGAGGTCTCTTTTGACTCTATTTTCTATATTTTACAAAATTATTATACAGAAAATGACTAATTTTCTCACAGCTAAATGTGAGTCCACATTCACAGGCATGAAGAGTGTGAACACAATGCCTGCCGTGCTAATTTCTAGAAGTTTAGAATGGAAGAAAAAGTAAAGCATCCTTCAAGATAATGATCAAGTTAGCCTGTCTCTTCCAAAAAGCAGCTTAGTGTCCTGCACTAAAAAACTATTGATGGAAGGAAGTACTAATAAAGGAACAGAAACCTTGGGGCTATTCAAAGGAACTAAAAACCCATGGTCAGTCCTACTTTCACCCTATCTATATTGAAAATTAACCCACTGAAGGAAAAGGTAGAAAAAACTTTATCACATCTGCACGGATTTCTTTTCGAGTGAATGCCCAGAGCTGCAATTGTGCTGGGGCTGGGGTGGTGTATCAGAGAACATCTGTATGTTCCTGGTCTCTTCCTTCGTTTTTCTCCATCAAATCCGGTGTAGCAGTGAAGCCACCCATCTCATCAGCCCCATCTCAACACTCCCATCTCATCACCCCCATCTCATCAGCCCCGTCACACCCACCTCACCAGCCCCATCTCATCCCCCCCGTCACACCACCCCCATCTCATCACCCCCACCTCACCACCCACCCTCAGCATCACCCATCCCTCTCCTCTCCTGCCTGTCCCGGTGCAGCACCTGCTGCCATAGCTGCGTCTGCAGAGACCCCTCGTGGAGACGCAGCAGATACCAGGAGAGGGAGCTGCCTTTTTGTTCCTTTATTTCAAGTGTTTGTGTTTCCTTCACGACCTTTTCCCCCAGGGAGAGAGCATTCCCCCAGGAATTATGCAATGGGACCCTGTAGGTGAGGCATTGCTGAATTTTCTGGATGGATCATAAAAAACACCCTTGCAGAAATGTGTTATGAAGGGAATTTAGATTCTGCTCTCTCTCACAATTAATTTTTTTTCTTTGATTGGTCTGTGGGGCTTTTTGGGTGGGTTTTTTTGTTTTTTTGGTTTTTTTTTTGCTTTGTTTTGTTTGTCTCTGGTGACAATGAAGCCCCAAGGGGAGCATGACAAGGCACGTGGCTCTGCATTCTATAATACAGACATGATTTCCAGCATTTCCCATCACTGCACCTTCCTCAGTATGGGAGCTTTAATCTTGCTGGTTTGGAAGTAGGACACAAAGAGCAGAGTTCTGCAACTCATGGAAGGTTTGATGCCTTCTTTGATCTTTTACCTGTTTGCAATGAAGGAGCTGCAGAAAGCTCAGCACTGACTCCATAGAGTAATAAAGCATCTCTTTCCAAACTCTTGCCCAAAGTATCTGAAGTTCATCAGCCTCAATATTATCCTTTTCTGCTAAACTTTCTCTGCAGCATAAGGTCTGAGCAGATTCTAATACTGTCTTCTTTTTCTATTTAATCACTCTTGAAAGGAATATTTATCTGAATCTAAGGAAGAGGCAATTTTATCTGCATCTAAGGGAAACCTTCTCTTTCCCACCTGAATCATGGGGTCTGAGCCTGATGTAAACCCACAAGTTCCCAGCTTAATGATACCTTTTGCCAGCTATGGACCAGTGCTCTATGTGCGCTTTTTCTTCACTATCAGTTTTTTCCTATGCCCTCTTTGCACGAGTGTGTAGAACCGTAATTTTTATGAAATCTGCCTTTGCTGTAGCTGTTGAGTCCATTGGCTTCCAAAAAAAAAAAAAATCAGTTCAGTGCAGCAGTTCCAAGCCTGATGTATGCAGGGCCAAGGTTCACATGTGGGAACTTCAGAGCATTTTATCAGCACCCTTTTTACAGCTTCTATAGTATTAGCTCCTTCCCAGCTAAAGAAACTAGGCTTGTTAGCCTAGCATGTTTGTGCCCCTGCTTACCTTCCTGCTTGGACCAATTTTGACCAGATGATGAGAGAAGATTATAATATCTTAAATATATTGATTTTTTTACCTGTTAAATAGTACAAGCAGCCACAAAGGATACGGAAAATTCCTCTCAAGATGTGAGTACACCAAAAATCCAACTGCAACAGTTCTATCAAATCACAGGAACTCATCTGTAAAACCTTTGGTGTTTTATTTGCTCTCTGTTCCTTTGCATGAGGAAAATAGACTTTACCATAACTACAGAGCCTTAATGATGAAAGTCCAAATAAACCCTCATTGTAAACTCTGTAAACATCAGATTCTTTGCTCCTCTCTCTTGGCACTTGAAATGTGTGCATACCGAGTTTCCAGAGGAAATTTCAGAAAGCTGATGCAGATGGATACCTGTATAGATATTCAGTCTTCTTGGAATATGAGTAACTGTCACCATCCCACAGTGACATCATAAAGCCTGTCAGAATGCTGTGAGAGAAAGCAGAAATAGCTATTTTAAATTTTTTTTCCTTAATCTTATTCTGAATGCCCTGTGTGGTTGCAGTGCAGTTAAATACAATGGGAGTTGTGAAAGATGAGCAAATCTGAATTTTGGCCCTTATGCTTCTGAAAATAATAATCAAATAAAAAGTTAATGTGAATTACTGTGACATTCACAAATCAAAAATAGAAATATAAATACCTTCTCTGAAAGACTGCTGGGTTGAAATTAATATCAGATTCCCACCGTGGGTCCTCAGTAAAATGTAACATGAAAATCCATGCTTCTGTCTCTTGTCTAGAGTTGCAATAGTTGCACTTTTTCATTTCCTTCTTTTCTACCTCTTGACTTGGGGCTCAAGAAGAAGGTCCTGTATGAAATTTATTGGCAATTATAAGAGGTGAAAAATTTTTAATTAGCTATTAAAATGCATACTAATGTCAGAGCTTTAGAGAATGTGCTCATGTGATGTGTTAATTCAATTTTAATGTGGAAAATTAAGGTTGCAATAGTTGCACTTTTTCATTTCCTTCTTTTCTACCTCTTGACTTGGGGCTCAAGAAGAAGGTCCTGTATGAAATTTATTGGCAATTATAAGAGGTGAAAAATTTTTAATTAGCTATTAAAATGCATACTAATGTCAGAGCTTTAGAGAATGTGCTCATGTGATGTGTTAATTCAATTTTAATGTGGAAAATTAAGGAGGGAGGGGGTTTATTTAAAAAAAAAAAAGGGTCCATGGAGCATTGCCTAATGAGTTGGCTGGATCTGCTTGGTCATCATGTCATTTCACCTTTCATGTTCCCAGACACTTTTCACAGGGCTTAATCTAAGTGAGAGAAGTTGCAGGTGCATTGCCCTCGTCATGCCAGGGTCTTTATTCCCAGACTCCAGCCCTGAATATTGCAGGCTGGGTTACATGAGCTTCTCACTGGGGGTTTGTTCTCACCCAGGTGCCACTAAGTTGTGCTTGATGAGGAAGAAGTGAAAAAACCAACCCAGATTTTGTCAGAGGTGTCAGTAACAGCCAGAGAAAGATGAAGATTGATGCAAACATTATCCCTTGCTTGAATGCTTCAGCCCACAGTGTGCATCTCTTCCCTCTGAGCTTTCTCTGTGATTGTGATAATGATTTTAGTAACAGCAGAGGATTCTTTGCATTTTCTTAACATCACCTAGCTCCATTTCCAAGATTGGTTACTTCAGCTATTTTTTCTTTCTTTCTGGGCTTTAGAAATGATTCCCATAGAACAACCAAGAAACTTTTGTTGCCTTCACACTCCAGTGAAGCTGAGACTCCCATACAGACCAGTGAGAGCCACAAGAACAGTGGAGTCTGTCCTTAGGTGAACCTACCCTGGCTGATGCCACAAGCAGTTCTTTCCATGTGAAAGTAGTTCTTTGGAAGAAAGAACATTCCTTCAAGAACTGGATCCAGCAAGTCATGAACAAACAATGTAACTCTGATTGTTGCTTAATGCTATCCAAGGAGAATGATTGGATGGATCTACAGCATAGACTTTGTTTGATTATGTTGGTAATTATATTTTAAATTCCTTTACCCATCAGTGTTGCGATAAAAACACTCTAAAATATTTTGGTAGCATGAAAAACAAAGCAGAATGCACAGACCTTACAAGACAAGGAATCCTAGTGCTACAGAATTAGTGGTTTGATTATTAGATTTCCTTCATTTTAACTCATGTCCCACTCCCCCTCCCCGTGATGCATCCATTGTCAATTGTCAATATTAACATGGTTTCAGCTGAAGTGATGCAGTTGTGTAGGAGGGTTATGGCCTTGTCAATAGACCTGCAATTTGCACTCTCATTCCCATGCACAAAAACCTCAGGGATTTAATTTTCATGTGAGTCTATCAATTGAAGGGGTCAAAGAGTAATCTCCAATTTGTTGTCTCCTGTGCCTGCATTAGGGGCCTGTGCACTGTAGAGTATAGTGGTGAGTAAATAAATACAGCTCCTGGTGGAAAGTGCATGAGATTCTTCTCAGAGTTCCTTGTTTTGTAGGTTTTTTTGTGTTGTTTCTGTTGTAACTGGGAGATTCTGATCATGTCCAGATAGCTAAGCTTTCTGTTTCCTTCAGAGCCATAAGTGGTATGGTAATAAACTATATATTTAAATTGGCCTTATGTCAAGTGAGAAAATTGTTTTCTTCTTCAACAAAAAGGCTAAGTTACCCTCAGTGCCTTTAAATCTTTTCTTTGCTATAGGAAAGATGCAGGCCATAAAAGTTTAGGCTCTGCAGCTCTAATTGCTCATGCTGTGTTCTCACCCTTCTTACACGTTTGAGTCACAGAGAGTCTGTTCCTGGCAATGGAGGAAGTGAAGGAAAATGATTCAGAGGTTGTTTCTCTTCCCACAAGCTGATTGCTGAACTAAGCTATTAGCCTGCAGACCTGGAGGCCTCTGCAGGAAATGGTGTTTATGTGACAGAGGGATGTTACTGCACCCCTGCCTACCTCCAACTATGATAATGTCCCTCCACCGTCTCCTTCCCAAACTAGACTTTGCCATTTGGGGTAATGGCAGAACCTAATTTCTCTTTCACCTTG
>NW_005054300.1:3048648-3056071 GCF_000277835.1 Geospiza fortis | reverse complement strand
ATGTATTTGCTGCTCAGTTCCACCCCAGCATTTCTGCATTTCTGCTTTGATTAGGGCTTTGCACTGTGCTTTTTCCAGTAATAGCTGTGTATCAGTATCCTGGTGAACAATGTGACTCATTGCTTCTGTGTTGGTTTTTTTCAGCCTCCTACTTGGTTTATGTGTTATTGTCTTATTTTGATGGTGATTTGAAGGAAAAAGCAAACTTCTTTTTTGAGTGAAAAATATCTGTGTGACTCTTAATTTGTGTTAGAGAATGATAATGTGAAACAGAGACTTTGAAGCTGGAGAAGATGGGATTTTTTCCAGCAGTCCTCAGTTTCTAGTATAGTTCATTAATGCAGTCTTGGTGCAGGACCTGAAATAAATAAGTTCTGTGCAATAACAACTTTTGGGCTTTTAAAAGAGTTGGTGCAGTAGAGAAATGTAACTGTGAATGTGAGACAACTGTTAGCTGTGTCTCTCTCCTTGAGTTAAAGCAATGGGCTGAATTGTGACTTCAAAGGGTCAAACCAGGAATAACCACATGATTTTCCAGAGGCTGATAGCAATCCAAGGAGAGGGTTTTATTTGGAGTTGTGGTTACTGTGTCCCTAGTATGAGTTAAACTTGGAGCATTGCAGAATAAACTAGGACATAGCAGCAAAGCTTCAGTAAATAAAAAAGATTTGACTTTGCAGATTTCTTCTCTGGAAACAGAAGGTCTTTATGATACAGGTGTATTCCATTGATCTTGCTCTGGGAAAGGAGGAGGAGGAAGGAATACTTGTCTTCTGTGGGCTGGAGAAGACTGGAGCTGTAGGTCCTGTCAGACATAGACAGGGATATAGATGAGATTGAAGGTGCTGTGACACCTTCTTTTCTGCTAAAATAGAGCCACAGCCTCATTTCACCTCTGAGAAAATGCATCTTGTTCTGCTTCTAGATCTTAAAATTGTGGAGCTCTTGGAGTCAGTGGAGGTCCTTGCCCTTCTGTTCAACTTTTTTATTTCTTCAATGGAGTAAGAAAGAATGGAAAAGAAAACCTGGGATATTTGTTCCTTGCTTGTGCCGCCCTGCTCTTGGGACAGAGTGGACTGAGATGGAATTCTTGAAGCTTGGGGCTGTTTTGGCTCCCCAATATCAGAGACATCTAGGGCTAAGAATATTCTTGAGCTCTTCTTTAGAAAGAGATTCCCATAGCTCACTGAGGAGGTGCAAAGTGAATGCACAGTCCTGAAAAATATTTAGTAAACTATATTCAAAGACTGGAAAATTAAAAAGATCTTTCCATATCTTTTCCTCCATCCTTAGCCTTAACTTGGAAGTAAATAACCCCATACCATATTTTTAGAATGAGTTTCAATGTCTTTTTTGCTTTTTTACATTCTGAGTCACATCTTCACATGAAAAAGTTCTGTCATGTCATTCTAAGCTACTCTAGTAGCTTATCTTATTTAATGCTGTTCCATCAAGGTTGCCACATGAAGATAATCTTGTAAATGAAGGAACCAATGCAAACACGATCAGTGTCAGACTCTGACATCCATTATACGCTTTTCTGATCATCCTGACTTCATGGAGATCAAAGGCTGGAATGTACTATCAGATTAGCAAGGACCATTAACTTTTTATTCATTCATTTATTTATTTATTTACAGAGATCAGGAGAAACTGAAAGGTTGCTTAAAAAATGGCTGTAAAAGTAATTTGAGTATACTTTTTTTGCTTGGCATTTAGAGTGTGGGTACCCCATTATGGAATGCTAAGGCAGGAATCCCAAGACAAGGGAAATGTCCAACACAAAGATTGTTTCTCTTTAGAAAACAATCTCAAAGATTGTTTTCTCTTTATCAAAATATGTTTCCTTATTTGCAAGAGAGAGCTGATCAGTCCAGCTATCCCCCTGTAACCTGATGTTACAGCTCCTGGCTTGCAGCAGGCTATGGAAGTTTGCTTGGGGCACTCCCACACATACTGGAAATGAATATATTTGGAATATTTGGCTATATGCACTCTGGTAATTATGATAAATTTCTTGCAATTGTGTATGCAAGAAAATTGCATATATATTCCACAAGTAATGGCAAGAAAATATTTTTTCAGTACAGCTCAGAGAGGTGCTGTGAGCTGTTTCCGTAAAGAAATGGAATTGCTGACTTTTGTTGGCTTTCTCTTCTTGCTTTCTTTTCTAGGAGAAATATCATCCATGCTAAGAGAGTTTGTTAGGATCACTTTCTTTGGAAAACTTTTAAATTCAGATAAATCCTTAGAGATGCATCAAAACTAGATACAGTGGAATGTACAGCTTTTCATGAAATCAAATGAATTCATTATAATACACAAAATTTATACAATATCTGAGATGCTCAAACTCTGTACAGACATTAACTTATCAAATGTGATAATAGTTGCAAGCTGCCACAGTTTTGATTTGTAGAACTCTAAGCCACACTCAGTTTAATTCTAAATAGACTAGAATTTCAATTTCCTTCCTTTGTGGAAAATATTTTGTGTGTGCGTCTTTGGTGTGTGAGTGATACAAATGGCACATGATTGTGTGTGAGAAATATGACCAAATGTTAGTGGATTATGAGAGGGAATACTCTAAAAATAAAATCCATAGCTGTTTATTTCCACATTAGCACACAGCTGTTGGAGGGCCACAACATATAAAAGCACAGAAGTCTCTCTTGGTTCATTTTCTGTGACTGTACCAGAGGAATAAGTCAAAGCACCACGTTCCTGAACCATCCATAGCTGCTTTTGTGGAATGAGCTGATTTATAGTTTGCTTTTTGAGTTCAAGAGGTTGAAAAATCTAAAAATCAAAAGTCCAAGATATGACCTCAGGACCTGTTCTTAAAAAATGCATAATTTGGGAATAAGCCTTGGATGAGCTGTCTCAGTTAATTGTATGTGTGATCACAGTACAGATATCTCCATCTGAACTAGTCTCCTCAGACCCACTGGTAGGCAATGAAATTAGATAATGGCTTCTCTGGAACCTTGCACAGCTTCATCTGCCTCTTGGAAAAATTTGCAGGGTTTGTTTGTTTGTTTGTTTGTTTGTTAGGGTTTTTGTTTGCTTTGGGGTTTTTTTGCCATATGCAATAATCATGACATATGGACCATTTTGTGAAGCACATCCCTAAAAACTTTCCCTTACTCTTAAATGAGAGTTAGTTTAATTTTTCAACCTCTAATTCTTCTCTTTCTTCTCTTGATGTCTGCACACCCTCTGTGCATGGGCACATGGTTCCTGTGACATGATGAATTAAACATGCAATCATCCTAATGTCTGACAGGCTGATGACTTCAAAAACTGAGCTGAGAGAAACTCTAAATAAGCCTCTAATACAAATAAAGTGCAGACATTTGCCCTTAAGGACAATGATGGCACAGTTGGACCCCAAAGGCAGAAAGACATGGCAAACTGTCTTTGTCCTATCAGGGCTTTTTTTCCTTGTCCATTTGCTTTCCAGTCTTATATCTTCAATTGAGAAATCTCATGAATATCTGATTTTAAAGAGACTTGAATGTTCATGTGGAGAGTAGCCACTGGCTTCAGCTTCCTTCAGCAGATTAGGCAACCTGAAGAGCACAAACAAGTAAATGAGCCCTAAGATGACTGTTAGCAGCACACCAGAAGCTCCCCACTGTATTTTGTTTAACAGACAAAGCATTTAATGGCAAAGACCAGCACTGCTCCCTGCTAGCACCATATGCTTTAGAAACAAAGCTTTCTCACCAAGCTAAATATGATAATTTTTCCACTGGAGAGCATTTTCTTTAGTTTGTTAGTTTTGGTCACTGTGGATGCAGCCATAAACTGTGGGATCTCTGCTATGCCTATTGAACAGTCAGTGTGGCAGTGCTGTTTGAAGGAGAAAGGAAAAAACATTATCTTTGTGTCTGTCCAAAGTTTACCACTAAAAGCATGTTTTTCTCTGCGTTTGCATCCTGAAAACTATCAGGATCCCTGGTGATTATGCCATGAGAAACAGGAAAATTGCAAAAAAACCAGGAAATTACTGCTATTGTTCCTATTGAAGATGGCAGATGTGTATTTCAGCAACATCTGAGAAAACAGATATGTCTGATACAAATAAAATGTGGGTTTTTTTCTTCCTGTGCTTAGCTCAGTCAGAAAGGACAGGACACATCTACATGCTGATCTTCTCTGGAAACTGCTTTTGATTTTGCTTCTGCCTCCTTGGAGAATTAACTCCTTTAACTACCTTTGTTTCCTGAGTTGCTTTCAGCAGCTGATAAGTACCTCCCTAATCTTGTGTAATAAAAGCACTCTGCACTTCCCACGAGCAATGTGATTCCTCGGAAGTTCTGTCTTCTCATGTGTGCCTCATATCTCAGCATCAGTGAAGGGGAAAGTTACCTGCACTATTTTCATAAGGATGCCTTTTACTGAAATTTCTGGCTACAGGACACATCAGCTCAGATACCACAAGATGCATCCATTTTCTCTGGGCTTGTTTTGTTTTTAAAGAATAGAGATTTGTGATCATTTAAATTCTCAGAATGATTGGTTCTTCCCAGATGCAGGAGAACATGGCAGTGGGGAACACAAAGTGAGGTTCCCCTTTCTGCAATAAATTGTTCAAGATCACTGCTGTGGAGGAAGGATTGCTCCCTCACATTTACAGATGCGGGAAGGATGGTAGAGGAAGGTAATTTATTGTCTTCCCACATGTGCTGATGGCCCAGAGTGTTAGTTTGGCCAGGTCCCATGCAGACACTGTTCTGCAGCTCACTCCTGGCATTGCAGAGCTGCCTTCAGCCCTCCTGACATCCTTTCAGCCTGCCAGAAATGACCCACACAGAGCAGAATGGAAGGGAGGGTGGTAATTCTGGTCTGGCTCTTGCTAGAAATGGGGGAAAAGTGGTGAAGGAAGGAAAGGAAGTCTCAGATACATGGGCAGGACTAGAGTCTTCCCCAGGTACCCAAAATTATCAATCTTTCAGTGAAGTGAAGTGAAACAAAACTATAGGGTGTTTTGATGTCTATCCTAGTCCATTTTTCTTGCCTATGGGGTAAAATGCACTGTAAGGTGAATTCACAATTGCTCTTCTGTCTCTTTTGAGTGCTGATCACTCTTGAAAATTTACTGTGTAATGAGTTGCTTCAGTGAGGCTACATGTGTTTTGAATATCTGGCCTTAACAGTGGGATTTCATAACGTGAAAACTTAAAACTGAGCCTTGGGCTTCAGAGAGGCCAGCCCTCCGTACATTAATAGTTAATTGGCTCTTTCTGTATTCCTTCGTTAGGTGTTTAAACACTGGCTATTGATCAGTGGTTCATTCTTAGCTGAAATTTAAATTTAAAAAAGCAAAAAGAGAGTGAGTGGGGGAGAAAGAAGGATGGGCTTATATTGCTTTTGCTTAACATGCTGCCAACTTGTTCTCTGTTCTACTGCAGAGCTTCCACACCATTTGACCCAGCAATAGGGAACAGAGTTGACTCTCTGGCCTAAAAATATTCACAAAAGGCTCCCCTTGCATTTCAGACTCCCTTACAATAATACCAAACATTAAAACATCAAAGCCCGAATGCAGCAAAAAGAATTCTCACTCTCCTTGAGTGGGTCCTTATGCACTGTCAGACCCATTTACAGACTCTCCCCTAAGCTCCCCTGACATCATCAGGTGCCTTCCTGCAGCCACTGTCAGCCTGCAGAGTAAAACACAGCCCATTGCTGCTCCAACATGGGTTAATATTGCAATGTGCATGTGTGGATGTGTAAGTGCCTCTCAGGGGTCCAGCAGCAAAACAAAACCTTGAGTGTTTGTCATGGACATATTTTATGAAAAATCCTTTTGCAAGGATTTTTTCTCCTGAAAAATCAGGCCTCAGAAACGAAATGTAAACAATAATTATCTGTTGCTGTGGAATGCAACATGTTCATCTTTGATTGGTCTCCTGTGGTTGTTTTTAAATAATGGCCAATCACAGTCCAAGGTTGTCTTGGACTCTCTGGTCAGTCACAAGATTTTATTATCATTCCATTCCTTTCTAGCCTTCTGATGAAATCCTTCCTTCTATTCTTTTAGTATCATTTTAATATATATAATATCCTTTTATATATTATATTAAAAGAATATATATGTTCTTTTAATATAATATATATAATAAAATAATAAATCAGCCTTCTGAGACATGGAGTCAACATTCTCATCTCTTCCCTCGTCCTGGGACCCCTGTCCTGCAAACACCACCACAAGTGTTTGCCAGGTTGTGAGAACTGAACTCCAGCTGAGCCTTTGGGCAACTCTTACCTGGAATGGAAACACACTGCAGCAGCACTCCTTGAGTTTTCACAAAAGTGTGTGTGTGTGTTTCAGGAACCTGTTTTTTTGGTATTTGCAGTCTTTGTGATGCACAATATTGTGATTCCTGTCCATGAAATGCATACTTTTCTCAATGCACCAATTGTGTGAGAGCTTATTACCCTAAAGTCCAACACTTTCTCAACTTTGACGGAAAATGTGTCATGGTGTTCATTTACAGAAATTTTATATGAACTGAGTTTCTTTGCTTCCAATTGTCATGGGGAAGTGATGGATAAAGCAAGTGCAGATTTCCCTGTGGCTCCTGTGAGGAGACACAAAGATCAAAGCTAATATTTCCCTATGTCTTCAGATGTGTAGAATTCTAAAGTTTGTTTGATATATTAAAATATACATTATTTTTCTGAAGGAAAATTTCAAATGCATGCACATGAGCGCATACATACACTAACAAACACAATTGTTATATAACAAACAAAATTGCATGTTTCTGGAGTTTAGTCTTTATTTTTTTTTATCAATCAGTATTTAAAGATAATCTTGATTCCCCTCAGCAAATAGCTGGAAATTTCTGACTAGTTCTGTGTAACTAAAAATTTATCGAATTCAAGTTTGTCCATTGGAAAATGGACAGAATTGCCTGTGAGGCAAAGCTTCCCTGCTCTAGCCTTTTGGTTAGGCCAAAAAAAATCAGGTCCAGATTTTCCTCTCCTGTTCCCTCCATAATGTGAAAAAGTGAACAGGGAAATAACAAATCAAATGCCAATTTCCCTTAAGCTGTGTCAGCCTGATTTGAAACTGAAGACAAAATTAGTACCAGAGCTAGCTTCTGAGATAATGCAAATCCAAATAGCTTTAATGACTTCTGTTTACAATCTGGCCTTCAGTTATTATTTAATCTGGAGGAGCCAGCTTGTCTTTACTAATTACACATCACAAATACCTTGCCATGCTTTGTTCATTATAGCAAAGTAAGAAATTCGATACATATGGGTTAATGACTGTAGGCCTGTGCAGAAGCCTGTCTAACAAATGCTTTGAGGTCAATGGGAAGTTTCTCCAGGCAATCAAATTTCTTGAGCTTGGACTCTGCGAAGTAATAAACAGGAAGAGTAATTAGAAGATTATTTAAACTAG
>NW_005054300.1:3029941-3048615 GCF_000277835.1 Geospiza fortis | reverse complement strand
ACCTGGCAGAGGTTGGAGTCATCAAAAAATGGCTCCACTTTGTCATCCTCTGCTGATGCTTTGCCACGTCAGACCTGCTGAGCAGCAGGCTTGTAAACAAACATGTTTACACTGACACCATGCAAAACAAAATGCTACTGGCTTCAGTTCAGATGCCATTAAATCTTCAGTGGGAGACTGCTGTGTGACATTTTTGATTTTGCATGCATAACATACTGTAACTCAATGACAATGCTGGCTCTCCCCGTCATTCCTGAGCAAAATAGCTCTCTTAGCCAGGAGGATGTAGGTGACAGATGTTTCAGATCAATCACTGCAAAGAGATAACAGGACTGTCTTGGATCATTACAGGACATGAATCTTTGAGAGCAATTATAGGTGATAACAACTGGTGTGACAATTGAGTCCCTCCAGCCTGTTTCACCTTAGAAAACAACTGTGTGGGATATTTCCCCATAGGAATGAGCTGACTCCAGCCAGATCCTGCTGTTCTGATGTGAAATCACATTGTGCATGCTAAACAGGAGAAATGTTCTTAGCACAAGTTTCTTGTTAGCACAACAGATCTAGTTGGAATCTAAGGAACATGGCAGGCCTGTGGATAATTTTGATAATTAAAAAAATAAATGTTCTTCTCTTTGTGTACTATGCTATCAAACTGTGATATTTAGCACACCATATTCCCATGGTGTATTTTATATAATCTTTCTTTCAGTTGAAGCTGAATATAGACATACTAAACAGTAAGGAAAAGATTTAGTATGTGGTCTTTTCATTGAGAATACAGAAAGATAATACAGGATTAAAATAGCTCTTCAGGTTTTAAACTCAAAAATTGTTCTACTTCACTCTGATCACTTCAATTTGATTTAAATATGGTAGCATTTCATGTGTTTGTGCACCTTACTAGAAATAATTTCTAAATTCTGGGTTGAAAACAGAGGTATCCTAAGTTACTGTTAGTTAATAAATCTCCTCCTCTTTTCCTCCAGCTGAAGAGTACTTTAGCTTAAGAAAAAACTTTTGCCCTTTCAAGCAGTCTGGCAGAGAACTGGAAGCAACAGGAAAAGAAACATTCCTGGGAGAAGAGGCAGGCAGAAAAAAACATACTGGAGTTTCAGGAAAGGTATGCAGAACATGCTGTGAATCTGGAGAAATCATATATAAAATATCCAAGGCCAGGCATAGCTGAACATGCATCATAAAGAAGGCTGAGGTAATTTGGATATCTGTAAGACAGGGATAAGCTGGAACTAGTGGTTTGTTTACAACACAGCATGTGCTGGCACAGGCTGTTTGAGGAAAGAGAATCCTGAATAGAACAGAAAGGGGAGGTGTTCACATGATGGAAGTTGGCCTTGCTGTTTCTAGAGAGTGAGATCTATGGAGAGAGACCAGTTTCCTGGAAATTTCCCATGTGTACATTTGCAAGGGTGGTTTTTCCAATTCCAGTGTTTCCTTGCTTCCCTGCAGACTTGGATTCATGTCTCACGATGAATATATTTTAAGTCATCTGCCTTATTTAGATTAGTTATACTTCCGTTATCAATGCCAAGCTTTTAAAGTAAATTAAATAAAGGAAAAAAGTATTTAGGAGAAGTTCTGCAGCAGGCAAGTTTGCTAAAAGACAGCTAGAAGGCTTTAAGAAAAGTCTCTGTGCCTAAATTACTCAATTCTGCTCATTCACAGTGCATTCACACCATCGAGAGTGTGATAAGGGGCAGTTTTTTAAGTGGCTTAATAATGAAGTGTTTCAGCAAGTGGCTAATAAGGAAATCAGCGTGTGCTGCCTTAGCTTGCACCAGGTGACATTTGGTGATGACATCTGCAGGAAGGTGCACTGCTTTCAGGTCAGGGGAGGAGAGTCTCAGTGTTTCTGGAATGATCTCTTTGCATTGTCCTTCTCCTGCCTAAATGCTATTGTTTGACATTAACATGCAGGAGGAGTAAAGTATCCATGGTGCACTCAGCATGCTGAGAAAGACTAAGGCCCTTCTCTTAATAAATAAGGGAATAAAGTAAAATATTTTTTGTGTGCTGGACAAACTCACTGTGGGGCTGGATTTAGTACCACACTTCCTTGTCACAAAGGGCACTGTGTGTCAAGATAATACCAAGTCTCTGGTTATTGTAGAGATGAATGAAAATTTTTAATTAATAATGTGTAACACCCCACCCCCTTCTTTTTGTTTTACTGGACAATCTCATGGTCTGACAAGTATCTCAATCAGGTACTACTAATTTAAGCTTCTGTTCAGCCAATAACATCATCCAAGAACTTTTGTTCTGAATCTAACACCTCTCCTGGTAAAATGGCCCTATTTTTTTTCTCTCTGGCTAGACTAAGGGTATTTTCAAAGTCCATACAAATACTTGTCTTTTTCAGACTAATCTTTTTTACATGAGATCTTACTGCAACTTCAGCAAATACTGCTTTTGCTGTAAACCCTTTTAAACCCTTTACAAAACAGCAACAACAACAAAAAAACTCAGCCAGCCAACAGAAAAAGCCCACAACCTTTTAATAACAATAAAATACAGTTGAGAAAAATCAATGTAAATCATGTAAATATGGCCTATAGAACATAGGATTCCTTCAATGTTGCACATAGATATTTTAATGAAGTGTGAATCAAACAGGTTTAGCAAGTCATGTATATATTCTACAAGATGGATTTTCTGTATTTCTGCCAATTATAGAGATTAAAGAGATTTGGAAAGAGCAGAAAAAACTGGCTTTGAAAAGCAGCCTCCAAACACATCATAGTGCTTGTACTCTTGTTTAAGTCCATTTCTCTTTTACCAGGTAGACTGTCCTTGGAAACAAGGAAAGATGAATGTGGACATGTCCTTAGACACAATTGTGTTGGTGGTTATCCAGTGGCCAGCCAAATTGAAATACATCTCTCAAAGGTGGTGATTCTCCCCTGGCCGAAAAAATTAAATAAAAAGAATGTTCTAAACCCGATCTGATTCTGCACCTGAAATGCAAGCAATTTATCCCAAAACTCAGTTTCTGATGCTTTACCAAAACTCTGTACCGAATCTCTTCAGTCACAATATCCTTTCCTGGTTGCTACCCAAATAGACATGTGTCACCTCAGGGCACATTGTAAAATAATGAGCCAGCCTAAAGGAAAGTTTCCAAGAAAATGCAGCAAGCTGATGATGGACAGCAAATCAAGCCTCTATTGACAGCAGCCCCCTGAGGTGCTCTGAGATGTAATTGTCCTAAGGGCTGAGCTCTAAAGAAAACTTTCTGAGCTGCATGAGAAGTTTCCCTCTCAGATGATGTCTTCGAAAACACTTCTTGAAGGTTTATGACAAAGCTTGTAGGGCCACAGTGACCACAGAGCCTCAACTTCTAGCCTGTTGATGGCTGTCCTTGTGAGAGAGGCCTCCTGCACTTCACTAAGTTAGGGATTTCCTTTCTTTATTTGCTTTGATTTCCCATGGCACACCAAGTACAGAATACATTAAAATAATTAGTTCCTTGCAGCTGGGCTCTAAAGCTCGGTGGATATTTTATTTTATTTTACCATTCAACCAACATCAACTGAAGAGCATTAATGAGCTTATACAAAATGCAGGAGGCAGCAGGCAATGGAAGAGCAGTTCTCATCAACTTTCCCACACTTTGGCTCAGCCCACAGTGCTCACCCTTTAATTTGCTTCCTTGCTATCAGAGTGAATCTTCCCATTGCCATGCTCCTGGGTGAGCTCCTCTGTGAGCTTCATGTTGCTTAAAAATGTCCCTCCCTCTTCTGATTTCCCCCAAAAATGCCACTCAAGAGAGCAAGGGCAGCTGGCAGCGCAGCTGGATTGATGTCAGAGAAGAGCTCACTGCTCATTTCATTTCCCAAGAATTTGCAAACATTGGACCAGGGATGGAAGCAGTAGAGAAAGCTTGTCCCTGGAGATGAAATGAGTCAGAAGCTCCAAAAGAAAATGAAAAAAAGTTTTACTTGAAGCAGAGAGAATGTTTCTGGTTAAATTGTTGAGGGAACCAAGCTTCCTTTAATTTGATCAACAATTTCCAAAGATTCCTATTACAATGTCTTTGGAAAAGAAAGAAGGATGGGCAGAAAAATAGTGATTTTGGAAAAGTAAATTAATCCCAATGTAGTCAGTTACTAACATAACTAACTTCATAAAGATTGACACTGTTTCTTGCCTTGTGTCCAATGCCCTGAGAGTGGTTGAGTGTATTATTTTGGGATTAGCATCAGGTAAGAGTAGGATTGTTTAAGACTTGTAAAACAGGCATGTCAAATGCAGGATTAGAAATAACTGGTCACTGTAAGAAAAAGGAGCTCCACAAAACAATTTTCATTGTATTCTTAAACAATTCTGTAAAATTAATCTGAAAGCTACAGGAGATTGATAGTGAAGGGAGTCTCAGTTTAAGTCTTTAGAATTGTTTGAATATATTTCGTTTCTTTTGTTGTCTTTATTTGAATGCCTTTTTTCTGACAATAGAGTTTGAAATATCATTACAAGACAAAAAAACAATCCCTTTTGTTCCAAACTTTTTCATGAATAGAATTTCAGCTACATAGTCACATCTAAGGAAGATTCTGATGTTGATGGTCAGTTCTTTAAAATACAAGTAAACAAAAAACCAAATGAAGACCACACTGAATTTAAACAAAGGCAATTTTGACTACCTTAAAATTTAAATTCATGTAGTAAATGCCATGCTCAATAGCTGTTTGGATGGAATTTGTGCCTCTTGGGCTTAACTTCTTTGTCTTTTTGCTCAACAGTTGCAATTTCCACCTAGTTTTATTAACATCTAGAGTAATCTTCAAATGTGAAGATCAGTGCCAACAGGGATGTCAATTGGCTTCAGTTTAAGAAGTTCTACTGGATTTTAAAAGAACTATTATGTGTCTGTTTAGTATTTATAATTAACTGTGCTCCTGTTTGTGCATTTCCATTCATTATGGAATTGTTTTAGAATATCCTCGTGCTGTGTTAGGTTTCAGAGCTCTGTAGCTCATTGTGACATCGTGTGTTTCTGACAGCTCCATGGATATGCCCTGTTTTGTTCTAGTTAATTGAGAGATGGGTAATTTACAGCCTCTGGGTCATCTGTGGCCTGCAGTGTTGTCTCACAGAGCCTGTGGCAGACTGTAATTTTAGTCTGGATAATGTTGCATATTAATAGAAGGCCTATCAAAGACATTTGAGAGGCCTGTCTGGATGAAGAAAAATGTCCTCATCTTAATCTGAAGTAGTGTTCAAAGGGATAATAATGACAGGAAAATAAAAATCTTGTTTTGTGCATCGCTGTGTTTAGATGTGGAACAGAAATATCCAAGTATTGTCTCCATGGTAATTTAGATCCACTTTCTTTCTGCTATGGTGCTAGAAATCTGCCATCAAAGGGACTTTTGAGATGTCCTTGAAGCTACTGGCTGGTGCCTAATGACAAAAGATAATGACTCTGTTGGCTGTCAGGTTGTGTTCCTGTGTCTCAGAATGTTCCTCCCATGGACTAAACGTGCTGTCACTGCTACCTGGTTTAGCAAAAATGCCACCCTGACTTCCTACTGACATGGGACATGAACTTCCTGCAGGTAGACAAAGTGTCCAAAAAGTCTCTGGTAAGATTTGTCCCTGATGGTGTTAAAGGATGCAGAAAAGCCAGGTAGCTCCTGAAGTCAATGCTGGCAGAGCAGGGCCACAAATATTGGTGTTTATCCCCATGAACAGCACAGGCGGGGACAGTCAAATCCCAGCAGCACCACGAGGAACAGCAAAATGCTGTGAGATTCCAGCCCTGTTTCACACACCCCCAGAGCAGGCTGTGGCTGGAGCTGTATCAGCCCCTCACTAAATTACCTGTCCTCTCAGTTTTGTCTTCTTTCCCCTGTCCTCACACTCCTCCCTCCCAGCAAACCCAGACAGGAGAAGCTGCTTCCTCTGCAAAAGCTCCTGTGGAGGTTTCAGGTCACAGCAGAGCAGTAGGAAAAAGCTCTCAGCTCTGACACAAGACATTTCTCCTACACTGACTGCATGATGGGGTATTTTTGAAGCAAATCTTGTGATAAGGACTGGAGGCCCTTGGTTTAGTCCTTGCTGCTCTGAGAAGGAAAGGCTCTTCTTTTTCCTCCCAACAGTTTCTAGTAGTAGTAGCAGTTACAGCTTCAACAGATGGTTTGGCTCACTGGAAATCTCTGAAGAAAACAAACATCACAGGTTGTTGAAGGAGGTAACTACAACTACCAAATGAACATCAGGGTAGATTTAATAATTTCTTTTCTCAGCACCCATCAAAGCACTTGTTTTGTCTATTGCAGCAGTTCTGCAACTTTCTTAATTTCCCGCTTTAGCCATTTTCCATTTCTGAAACTCTTGGAAAGACAGTCACTTCCCTACCCTCCAGTGATCCTTCTCCTTCCACAGTGGTGCTGCACTCTCCGTTTGTGGGTTGCAAAGCAGAGGGCTGTAACTATCTGTGCTCAGGGCCTGAAAACAGGCTATTTGGTGCATTGCAAATCAGCTTCAAACCCCATTTCACTAGCTGCACCTTTGGACTGCAAGTTATAAATAATTCCAACAAGTCTAAACATGGAGAATGCTATGAATTATGAGCTTTTCATCAGAATAACGTGTAGGATCAATAGAAACAGAAGGTGTCTAGATAAGCACATTTCATAATTACTGCTTAGAACTGCATAAATCAATTTACCAGCACACTTCAGGAAAAAAGATTTTTTTTTTTTCATTTTTTAAAGATGTATTAAAATAATGGTAGCTTGATGGAAGGTTACATTCCATCTCCCTTTTAATAACGCCTCTTAAGAAATTTAATTTCAACTTCAAAGGGAACTAAATTAAATATCAATCCTGTATAAATGGATCTGACACATTTATGTTTCATTATTTTACTTTATACCCTCCCCTCCCCCAAAGGAAATGAATCAATCATTTTGTTCCTCTTCAGTTCATCTTACTCTTTCTTGTGCAGAATTATATCCTGGAAATAATCAGGTTTCTTTGACAATCAGTTAATAAACAGACACTTAAATATTCTTTTCTTGCAGCCTAATAGGCAGGCAATGAGGTTGAAAGACGTTGCATAGTGCACATCATACTTGTTCCTTTTCTCAGATTAATTTAATAAATCCTCAAGCTCTCTAGTACTTTTAAGAAGATTTATTTCAACTGTCTAATCCATCAGTTAAAAACAAAATATGAAAATTTGGTCATTTTGATGCAAAATTTCTTGTGTTAGTAGGTTTGATCATTCTTTTTTGGCATAAGTACCATATAATTGGCTTCAAAATGGGGGGAAATCACTGTATGATTTCTCATGGAAGTGGCCATGAATGAGAATAACTTTTCCAAAAAAATTTAATTTATAGAAAATTATTTTCCTTAGACTATTTTGTTAGGAAATGGTAGTGCAGGACCGAAGAAGAGCAAATAGCACATAGTTATTTAAGAAGTGAAAAGTGATGATGCAGACCCATTTTTTGTTCTTTGTAGCCTTCAAATGTTTAAAACAGCTTGATAGAAAGAGAAATTTATGTCAAAGTAGCTGAAAAATGGGATCAAGTAAAATATGGCCTTTAGAAAATAGATCACACAATAACTGCATTTGATAAGGGAATTTCCCTTACAGCAAAGGTAGGTTTTCTTGCCTTTAAAAAAGCATTTTGTAAGTTACAGAGTGGGAAAAAATAAAGAAGAAAAAGAAAATTGGAGGATCAGAAAATTAGTACAATGGAAGAATAATAATGTATAAAATAAGGAATAAAAAAAGAAGATGATAGCAAGCAATGTTGAAAGGAGGTATATGAAGCTTGAAAAACATAACTAATACAGTTCATAAAGGCCACATTTTGGAATTGATTGTACCCAGTATTTTCAATAATAAGCTTGTATTAACACACTCCTGCTTCTTAGGCCAATTAGCTGATGAAATGAAGATGGAAATCATTGTTAACACAAAGGGTCAGGTTACCCTACAGAAAGATTTATTGGCTAGAATCTTGATGTTGGGATGGAAATCAAGACTACAAAATGCATTACATATGTATATGTATATGTATATGTATATGTATATGTATATGTATATGTATATGTATATATATGTATATGTGTGTGTATATATATATATATATATATGCCTGTGTGTTTAGAGACTAAGAATGACAAAAATAATTGAGTTTGTCAGCTGGAAACAGCACAAGAAGAATATGGATGCACTCAAAAATCAAGTGCGACTGTTCACCAAAATGGTGGCACACATGAAAAAGTCAAACACAATCCTGTGCAGTATCAAGCCAAGTTTCAGTGCAGTTATCCAGGGGCTGCTCTCTAGTCCAGGCAATAAGAGCAGTTGACAAAGTTTTCCTTTTTTTGCCTGTACAATATAAAGGTAGACTAAAAAATAAAGCAGGGCTTTTTTTTCCTTCTCTCTTTCTCCTCAGGGCTGCCTCCCTGAGGTTCCTTCACAGCTGAATTCACAACTGCTGGCCCTGTAAGGGAAAAGGATTGTTTAAAGTTTTTGGTGTTAAACTAAACTTTATCACCTTGTATGGTATAATTCACTCCTACAAGTGAGAAATCCTCAGAGGAGCAGAAAATAGAAGGTCCTGGCTGCCATTTTTTTTCCTCTGGCTATAATGCCCTGTTATTAAATCTCCCCACAGGTATCTGGCTATGGTTTACCACTAACATTTACAGGTACCTATAAAATGGGATTAAGAGTAATATTTCAGACTATTCTTCTTCAACAACATATTGTCCTGAGTCACCCTGACATCGCCTATGGCATTAAGAAACAATCAAGTTAAAATTGAGATTGGCAGGAAAAGCAATGTCCTACTGCCTGTGGGGTTATTTGTTCAGTATTATTATTCCATTGAAGGTTGGAATGCAATTGGATTAGACCCATTTCCAGTCAACTAAAGTTAAAGTACAGTTTATGAATTGCAGGGCCCCAGTTCAGCTATGACCTGCATGCTTTTTTTTTTTAAAGGTTTCTCAGTGAAACTGCAAGATAGAGATAGGAATAATTAAAACTTGTATCTATGTCACTTAGAAGTGTGCATAATGAGGTTGCTCCAAATCTTAAAAGATTATCTTTAAATTATCACTCAGAAACTTCCTTATCATGCAGTATTAGTCTCTTCTCTCTTACTGCTTAGAAAGAGTTTTTGAAAAAATTCATCACTCTGGAAAATTATTACACTCTCCTTTCAAACATGGAAACAAACTGCATGTATGTGTGTGTATATAAATATATATATGTCTTCTGGGAGTGTACCTTGGCACCCCTAAAATGCATCTGTTTTCATAGAACCCTTTTCGAACAGACATATAAACAGACAGACAGACAGAACACATCCAAGACATTGCTTCTGAGACCTTGCTAAGTCATGGGGCTACTGTGCTCCAGGACCTGCCCCATTTTGACAGTCTGACACCTTTCTGCCTTTCTTTCTCACTTTCTTTATCACTCTGCACATCCAGACTGGCATTTCCTGATGAAAACTACCTCAGTGGAATGCAGAGAACCATGCTCTTCCCATGGCCACCACCAGCTCTTCCCTCTCGTATGTCCTGAGAGCATTTCATTTCTCCTGCCTGACCAAAACACATTTGCTGCCTTTCCTTTCCCAGCAGCAGGTAGATCAAGACCCACAGGGTGCTTTGGGTGCTGTCTTTGAAAGAGATGATCAAACCCTGTGCAGGGTGAGCATTTCAGGGAAGAGCACATGGAACTAAATCAAGGACACCGTGATTTGGCAATGTGAATGTCCCTGAAACATCATGGACAGGACATTCCCAATGTTCTAAGATCATGGATCAGTTAGGAGAGCTAGTGCTTGTCTCAAAAACCAGGCTTCTGCTCAATCCATGGGACAGTTCTTCCTCTTATGAGCCTGCTTTTATAAAAATCATGATTTGTGGACTGGGTTTTATTTTTCTCTCTTTTTACTTTGCCGTGGGCAGAAGTGGACCCCTGTTTTTCTCAGCCTTGAGTGTAAAAAGGCCATTAATTTCCCTAAAGACTGTAGCTCAGTGGTGCAAGCAGGGGACCTGATTTTTCAAAGGCTTCATCACTAGTTTTGACTGCCTGCAAGCACCACTCAAAATCAGTGGTCTTTCTTGTCATATGTATCATAAAAAAGACACTGCAGAGAAAATTGTAACTGTTCTCTGCAGGTGTGGAAATAATGAAACTGGGCACTACCCCTCCTAAAAGGGACATATTTCCCTATGGATTCAGCTCTGATGATGTTTGTCAAAGGGCAGTGTGTGATAATGACATTTCCTGTGGAACATCTAAAGTCAGAGCAGCTACAGAACAAAGAATTTAAGCTCACTTTATGTCAGACTTTGCTGGTGAATTTGTTTATTTGAGGGTTTTTTTTGGTTTTTTTTTTCCATTTGAGCTCAGCAGAATAGAGGATATTTTATTTGACTGTCATTCAGATCAAATCAACAAACATGTGATGCCTTCACAAGAGGAGGGAAATCGTGGAGTTTCTGGTACATATGTTTGTGGCTGGTGGTGTTATCAGACAGAAGGGGAAGTTTGCATTCATGAACACTGCTTTGCCTCTCTCCAGTCACCTAATTTTTGCTTCATTCCAAGTGGAAAAATGACCTTTTCAAATAGTTCTTGCTGATGATTTTCATGAAAATCACACAAAACAGGAGAGGGGGGAAGTTACTTGCAGCACAGTCAGGGAGGAATGCATTTGGTTAGATTTGTTGGCCCTGGTGTATTTTGAAAATATTCTCGATGAACAGGTCTCAGTGTCCTGAAGACTTGATAGACAGAAGGAAAAGCTGAATTTTAGCTCTCAGCCATTCTGAACCCAGAAAGTGGAGATGGCAGGAAGGCGAAGGAGAAAGGAGAGAGTGGGGAAAATAAATAAAGTTGTGTAAGGAAACCAGTAGGGTGATGAGTGGAGAACTCGACACTAATACAGTGAACCAGAGACTCCTCAACCAAGAGAGAATTCTGCATGCCAGTCAGTAAGATCCTTCTCCAAAAGCCTCTCAAGCAAGCCCATCCATTTTTCATCAGCTACTGCAGGCATCTATTTGTCAGGAATGATTTAGCTATTCTGAAAGACATGCTGATGCATGGGGCTCAGACTGCAACTATTGGCACACCAGGATGTGCCAGAATGTGAAACTCTACAGCTGATGCTGATTTGATGCTGATATTTTCTGTGGTGATCAGAAAAAAAAGAAAATAAATGCCAGGATGCACAAAACTGACAGCCAGGGGAGATTGTTCAGCTGCTGTGTGGGATGGCTATTCCCAAAGGAGTAGGGAGGCAGGATGGACAAATGTATGGTGAGGTCTCACTGGGAACTGCAGCCCATCTTACACCAGCTCCCTGGGGAGAGAGACTGCCTAGGGAGTGACCTGTCTGAACCATTTCATGGCTCACCAACTCAGGGCCTGGGAGAAAGGTGTCGTTCCTTGCCTATCTCTGCAGATTTGGATTAGTCATGGCTCCCCAGCTCACCAATTTCTCAATGATCAAGCTAATGTCCTGGGTGTACATCTGTGCATGGTGGCTGTGTATCCGTTTATGTGTATATAGATCCATGTGTGTGTGTTTATGGATATACATATATTCCCATCTTTGTTTACACTGATAGGATAGAGACTGTTGCCTACTATGAACAGCAGTATTTTTAATATAGTGGTTTTAATTCCGTGTTTTCCACAAGGTTCTTTGAAAGCCTGTGTGGCTTTTAATCCTCTTCCAGAAAGCAAGTGAATGTTTTGAGAAGGTTTCAGTTAAACTGGTTCTTGAATATGCCGTGTGAAGTACAAGCTAGGAGCAGTGATGTTGGACATGGCTCAGTGGGTGGAAAGAGTATTTGAGGCTCCAGCACTGTTTAGTTGGTAACTTCAATTGCAATTGTGAAAGGATCCAGGGAATTTGGAACTCCTGATTGTCTGAACCTTAGCTTTGTCCAGGACTGCCTTCATCCACAGATTTATGAGGATGAACCAGGCAGCCACTCTGCCCTGGGACCAAGGCTGGAGGCTGCCTGAATAGCTGTATGGAAAAAGTACATCTCTCCTTCCTGCCCACCACAGGTCTGGGCTGGGATTTGTGCTGCCTGATCACCATTTTCTGCAGTTTCTCCTCCTCAGGAAGGGTCATGGCTCTGCCATGGTCTCTGATGTGAGGGAAGCACAAATCTGCCAAGTTCAGTCCTGGGGCTTCCCAGCAATGAGCAGCTCACAGAGAGCAGAGCCCTGACAGGGCAGGCTAGACTTCTTTTAATCTTAACACTACTTTTAGCAGGTCACTCACTTCTTTGAGAAAAAACTTTAGCCCTTGCCACTTCCCAGGATAAAAGTGCATTCCTGTCTCCTTACTCAGTGGGACCACAAAGCTTTTCTGGCTCCTGAGGACCAAGGCCAGAGATGTGATGCTTGCCACAGCTGAGGAATGCACATCCCCATGGACATCTCTGCCTGACCAGCATTCACAGGTATTTGAAAATAATTGGGCTTTCAGAGACAGACCAAGTCTGGCAAGACAGAATTTATCCTTTTCACTTCTGCATAAGAGAAATTCTTCCTGGACTTGACAAAAGCTGCTGTCTGTGGGCAGCTAAATCACAGCTGGGTTGATTCTGCTGTGGGGATTGTGATTTCATGGATCAGAGAACTCCTTTCAACCTAAGGGCATTGGTGTGCCTAGTTCTGGGAAACATCTTACCCTAAACAGGAGGCCATAATCAGAACATATATGTAATACTTACCAGCTGATGGAATGAGTCCTTTGGAAATCACAGGAATGCTCCTGCAAATAAAGCTAAAATTATTTATAATTTTGGTGCATCCAGTTGAGAAACCAACAATTTCTTTATGGCCAGATAATTTATTTTTTTAAGGAATTCAGCTGGATAGATAACTTCCTGACTGCTGCAGTTCTACAGCTTTTCCAAGGTGACAAGTATAATATATTTTATTTAAGCACATGTGCAAAATCCTAACATTTAGAGTAGATATGCAGCCTAATTTACCTTGAAAATTATAACCTTCTAAATTTACACTAAGACAGCACTGCTACTAAGGGACAGGTTTGCAAGGAAAATGTGTTCAAAGGCAGCACAAGTCTTTTTTCATCAGCAATCTTCAATCCAGACATGAATTCTGCCTGCCCCTAATTTTTATTTTATTTATTTATTTTGTCCTGAAGATATTGGGGAAGGTTGCCAAAAGCTTTGTTAATCACTGAAATGTGAGGGGCTAACCTTATCAATCTATTCCTGTGTTCAAAAGAGATATCATACGCCTGAAGTAATGATGTGTTATAGAGTCCATTTCCCTGCATTGAAATATGGTTTGTAACCATGGAAGCAAATCAATAAAAGCATAATGATTTTGAAGAAAATGTCTTTTAAACAAAACAGATTATTGCTTTTCTAATAAATCAAATCTTAGCTAAAACTTTTCTAGTTTCAATCAAAACCCTCACAAGTCCTGTCCTTCCCTTCATCCCAAACTCAATCTTTATGTGAAACAAAATGTCTTCAGAGATTGTTGATAATAAAGACTTCTTTGGAGATAATTTTAGTAATGAAAAAATCACAACAATTACACAAGCAGTTCTAAGGGATTTCCTTTCTGCATCAATACCCACAGTAGTGATGTAGGTAGTAAAGAGAAAGCACCAGCTTAAAGTACAGCTTTATTTAATTGAATTTAAACAGTTATTGGCCTGAATTGGCAAACTAGGCACCATACTTTTCAGCTACAAATTTATGATTTACATACAAATGCAATGCAGTTTTTGGTAATTTAAATACCAAAGTGAAAAGTGTTAACAATAGTTTACAAGACAATACTTAACTGTAAATTATGGTGGTTTTTTTCCCATTTAAAAAGAATATGAAATATAAATGTGTTAATAAAGTCCACCTGAACTGTTTGGTCTGAGCTTCAAGACCAGATTAAGGTATTATTTTTCATTTGCATGTCCAAAACAGTTTGGAAATAAAGGTAAATGTCAGGTTGAAGGTAGTGTCCTTGATAAAACATATTGTACCTGTGAAACCCCCAGGTAGCCTCCTGCATCACTTATTCTGCCTTTTAATGCTGGCTGCAGCATTTCAGCTGTGTTAGGCTGTGTCCTTAGGAGTTTACAGAGATGTAAATTGCCCATGTTGCCTCTTGCAACAAACTGTGGCTCATCGAAATTCTGATTTTATAACTTGATTAGCAGAGGAAGAGGCAGGAGGTTGAAAGTCATCTCTCCCCTTCTGGTGAGCTATCACTAGCAAGAGTGAGCCAGAGGCCTCCTTTATCTGCTCTGCAGTCTATCAGGAAATCCTGGGCCTGACCTCAGGCAGGCTGATGCTCTGTGAAGATGAGCATATTTCTGTTGACTCTGTTTTCTTCTGTCCATCACTGTAATGGAAATGATCAGGTTAACATGGAAGTTTAAAAAAAATAATCAAAACCAAAAAATTATGGGTGATTTTTAGACTGACTGAAATGAAGATATTTATTGACCTAGATGATGATGGATGTTTTTGAAAATATTTGTGTTATATGCCTCTATTTTCTGAAAGCACTGAAATAGAGGTTACATCCCCATTAAAGAATTTAACAGATGCCATGAAGTCTATATCATATTTAACTTCTATTTTAATCCATCAATACTTTTAAACATCTATAAAATACTATGTCAACAAGGTCCACAATTTAGCTATGTCTTCCTGAGAATTGTTTTTCTCTTCTGAGTTTTATATGTTCTGACACCCAATAATAATACTCTGTGTCCTGTGCTCCTAGACTGTGCAAAGCAGCAACTCATCATCTCTTTTTCAGTCTCTCTACATAATATGTGAGTTTTGAGAACTGTCTGTATGCTCACAGTCCCTGTCATCTGTCTTGGAAGTTAAGAATGTTCAGTCTGTTTCCTGCCTCCTTGCACAGCTGTCATTCCAGCTCTCCTGATTAAGCTGTCACTGTTCTGTGCCTTTCTCAATGGGCCTTTCTTGGCACAGAATGAGAAGAGCTCCTCTCAGGAGTCAGGGTGATGATGCACCATAGCTGCACACAGTGGCTTAATAGGGGTTTCTGTTTAGCTTAGAGAAATGTCCACACAGACTCCACAACTTTTTTTGCTGAAGTATGAACAATTTTCACTTTGGCAAATCTGTCTTGTTCCTCCTTGTCATGACCCCCTTGTAAGCTCTTTGATTCCTCCCTACTAGGAATTACCTCCTGCTGGTTTTGCCACCTTAATTATTCTTTCTGTACTCTGACCCCGGTCTATGGAATACTGGGAAGGTAAAAAAACTGTCATGAACCATCTATCATCACACAAGAAAAGAGGGGCTTTTTTAGACTGACAGAGTTGAGGAGGTGGATGTGTTGAGCAGGAGACAAGCTTAAGGCACTCAGACTTGCAATAGCCAAGATAATTTGTTAGAAGCTTCCTGCTGGGCCAATTACCAAATAATAACGCTAGAATTAGTGTGCCCAGTTGCATTACTTTCTGTTGGCTCTCACTGGATGTTTTGTCATTGTCTTACTTGGTATCAGGAGATACTCAGTATTTCCTCGTGCTCTGCTCCATTTTTACCTGCCTTAATTTTGTCAGCCTCAATTTTGCATTGTCATCAAACTTTTCTCCTACATTAGTCACTCAGTTTTCCAGATCACTTGTTACACAATAAAAGTCCCAGTATAGATTCTGATGAGAATTCCATGGTAACCTCTGCACTCTCCTTCAAAAATTAGCATAATATTTATTCACTCAAATCTTCTCTTAATTAGTACAAGAGAATTTAATAATTTGTAGAGGACTGAAGAGCTTAATTTAAGCCACCAGGGATATGACCTTCAGGGTGTTTCCTGTAGTCATAATGAAGAAAGAATATGTACTAGATAGGCTCAATGCATTGTGGACTTGATAATCTTTATGGATCCTTTCTAACTTGAGTTATTCTACAATTCCTGTTGTAACTCAGATAAAGAATTCATGTCCAAACAAGAATGTCTTTGTTATTAAGAGTCTATGACCTAAATAGGAGTTCAAGATGAATGCAAGAGGCATCACCATTTCTCTTTTGTAGAAATGGAAATAAAGGGAGGGATTTAAACTAATTCATCTAAGACACAACAAATAGCTCAAGTCTAATCTCTCTGTTTGCATGTCTCTATCCTTACAGCATGTCCTAAAAGTACATTCTCAGCTAGTTCAGGTGTAGATGTTTCCATTACCCATATCTGGATTTAGTACATTATCTAGTGTGTGGTAGGTACACCTGCACTTAAGACTCATGCAGCAGTAAAAATTAGTGCACCTCAGGGTGGGGAGCTTTACAGACTCTTCCTGCAGATTTTCCAGGGGAGATTCCGATTTCTGAGCACCTTCTTCTAGGCTGACTTCTGGAGAAATTATAAGGACTTTTTTTAAGATCACCTTTCAAGAATTGCCTAGAAGTAATGGATCACAGGCTGAAAATTTTTCTAGAGAAGACCTATAGGAAATGTCAAAGGGAATGGAGCATTACTGCTCCTTGGGTGCTGATACTTTGGGACATCAAACTTGGCTATATGGCAGGACAAAATTTTGTAATCTGTACATAGAATCTGAATAAGAGTCAATGGTGAAATACAGCAAGAGGTGTAAAGCTCCCATCAAAGCTCCAGATCTTCATTACTGACAACTGTCAAATCCCAAATTTTAATTAGTTTTGATTTTTTAATAAACACTGGAAATACAGAGAGAAGACTAACCATAATGTCTGCACACAATTTTTAGGCAGTGACATTTATTTGTCTTTTTCTCCAGACTTTTCTTGACTCTTTTTTCCTTTCTACATTATTTCAGAAATACAACAGAAATACAACTTCCAAAGAGAGGAAATGTAATTAATGTACACAGATTTTCTAGTCCAAACTTACCTTCCTTCTACATCCATATGTAGATTTAAAACACTTAGATAGAGATGAATGATCAGATTAGACATACATTAGACTAATAATTAGTGACAATGACTGCAGTGTAGCAATGAGCACTTTAGCCACCCACTGTGTGACAGTGGTGCAGATTAAGTCCTGAACTTGCTTTAGAAAAGGAGTTTTCTTGTTCCCTCTCCCCTCTTCCACCATTGCCCTGCAGCCTAGAACCAATGGGCGTGAAATGATGTCCCTGTCTGAAATGAAAGCAGAGCAGCTTCATCCTTGAAGCTACTCAGAAGTAAGCATTTAAGATTTAGGCTATGTTTACCTTGAGAACTAGAAGTAGTTAACACTGTTTAAAGACTTGAAATAGAAACCAAAATTAAGCGTACTGCTTAAAGGATTAGACAATCATCTTCCTGTACAAACAGCATAAACAAGGAAATCGTATTAGCTCTTAATGTAATTAGTTGAACCCAACAGTCCATGGATAAAACCTTTCAATGCACTTCTCAGAATAAATAAATAAATAAATAAACAAACCAAGGCAATCTTGGGAGGGCTTAGAACTTGAGAATTTGCTTGAATTCCTAATGAGGCAAAATTCATTGAACTGATTAAATTAAATTCTTCCTGTTACCTAATCCTCATAACTGCTGCCCAGAAGAGATGAAAGCTTTACCTACTTCCATACTGAGAAAAAGCAGCAAAAAAGAACAAAAAATTCATAACCCCACTATGACTTCATTTTTTTTTCCTCTTCTGCTAAGCTAATATCTAGAATTGAATTACTTTATTTCTCATTCACAGCAGCACAACCTTGGGAATATTTCAAGAAAGATAAACACACCAGGGATCTGATCCAAAGGCCATTGAAGTCAAAGAGAATTTCCAAATATTTCAATGAGTTTGCATGAAAACATATTTCTTTATATTTCCTTACTTGTGAGATAGTGTCACTCATTAATTGTTATCAATAGATTTATTTGAAGAGGAGGATGCAGATTATGAAATTATAGATAGGCAGATACAAAGATATGACTTTTAAGTAACTACAGAATTGCAGCTAGTCTAATTCATAAATTGGATTGCTTCTTCCATATAAAATTCTAATATTTTGAGTCATGCTTGATCCTAACTGGGTAGAAATGACAAATCACAGAATTTCTTTCCTGAAACATAATTTTTTTGGAGAATAATTCCATTTAAAAATGTGTAATTTTTAGTTGAGGTGGGTCCAAAATAAAATTTTCTTATTTATAAAACTGCAGTGTGTGGGGAAATCTCAGCAGCAGTGATTGTTCATGAGACAGGTAACATGGCCATAAAATCAGTTGCATGATACAGTTTCCATTAGTTTGGACATATTTACCCCAAACAAAAAAATGTTTTGCTTCCATTTAGATTTGCCGCCCAAGGGGAAAATTAAGAATAGCTGTATCTATAATAAGATTGCCCAAAATTAAACAGCAATTTTGCAGAATCCAGCATTCATAGTGAACTAGTTGCTCCTATAAGTTGTAGGCCTAACAAGGTCTGTTTTTCTAGGAGCTTTATATTTGATTGTATTACACTGGATTCCCTCCTACCTCCTCTACAAGCCCACACCCTCCCCAAGCCAGTGGCTTTATCTCCTTTAAGACTACTTGAATCCCCTTGCTTTCCCACTGATGATATGGAAAACCCTACCTGTACACAGCAGATTTGCAGGGAAGTTCAGGCCCCACACAATTTTCCCTTGAGGGCATTC
>NW_005054300.1:3022477-3029847 GCF_000277835.1 Geospiza fortis | reverse complement strand
CCTGCACCCTGCAGGAGGGCTGAGTGTAGGAGTCCTATGTCTCATCAAATTTAGGTGAAATTGGCCACTTGAACAAAACTTAGGTAGGAACAGCAGAAACAGGTGCTCTGCCATATAATGTTATTAATTTCATAACCCTTATCAGGTTTGGGCAAGTGAAATAGAAACAGATTTTGGGTGAAAAATTCCTAATCGAACAAGACAGGATTATCCACAGTCTTGCAGAATGTACACATTACTCACCATGAAATACCACAGTGAAGAGCAGCACTGTAAATCAAAATAAAGGCTGAAACAAATGTCATTGTCTGAGACAGGGTTCCTTCCTCAGCAAAACAGGCTGGAAACTGCATGAGCCCCAATTGCAGAGAGACTGATGGACATTTTGTTTAACCAGACAGTTGTTGAACCACCACTGCCTAAAGCATTGAAGTCCTAAAGTGCTTGGAATAGGGTGAGACAGGGATCTCTCTTGTTTTATAGGGTTGCAGTTGTTTATTGTGCACAGGTGCAAACATCATATTTCAGGGAACCAACAGTAGCCCAGTGGTGTGTGAATATTTGTGTGAGGGAAGAAAAAAAGCAATGGAAGAGCATTTTGCTTTTACAGCTCAGACTTGTATATTTGACTGTGGACAGTCAACTTGACATAAACAAATCTTCCAGTGTCTTATTTCCTTCATGACCTATGGTGGACTTGAATAAGTTTAAGGTGTCTTCTGCATCTCTGCAAAAACAGAAAATCAGAAATAAATGAAGAGTAATTTACTCTGCCAGTGGTGAAGTGGTGCTGTTAGGTGTTGGGGTGAGAGGGGACAGAGATGGAGGTGACTTAATGCCAACAGCCCCAGCCTGTCCAGCTGAGCTCCCTGCCCTGCCCAGCCTGGAGAATGCCCACGGCAGCAAGGGGATTCAGGGACCAGAAACCAAGCCAGGAGCACCCAGCCTGGTGCCTGACAGCGGACAGGGAGTGTGTGGCCATTGCCAAAGGCTGAGCTGTGACCCAGGGATGGCTTGGCATGGCAACAGCTGCACAGCAATCCCTTCACTCTGGACACTGATGTCACTGCCCTGCTCCATCACCCCTGCCTGGGATCTGTAGAACTCATTGACATGAGCCCAAAAACAAGGACTGAAGGCACAGGAGAGCACCTGCCATTTTCAGGTGTGCTGTCTGGCACGCATTTGGCCTGAGCCAGTCAAATACCAGCCAGCAACTTGCCCAGTTGGTGTGCAGAGCTCAGATCCTCACTGGAGAGTGACAATGTTACACTGCACCCCTTCCTAAAAATTCAGTTCTGCCCATAAGGTGAAAGTCTAAAGAGATTTGACACTATTACTGCATGGAGGTGAGTGTCTCTTATTTTTTGACCCTGTTGAATTTCCTGAACTTGATCTTAAAGCTACCATGCTAAGGAGGCTCTCATTGAGTCACTGCAGGTTGTGAGGTTCTCCCCAGCCAGATTACAGAGCGCTCCATGCAGCTCAGTCTGGAGCACTGGGTCTTGCCCAGCAGAGTGAGGTAAAGCATTCTGTGTGTCCTGGATGCAGCCCCATGGCTCATCATAATCTCAGTTTTAGCATGGTTAGAGACAGCTGCTTTTTCTTCCAGTGAAAATCAGCCTCATCAAGTGAAAGAACTATTAAACAAGTTTCCATTCTAATGACTAATGACTAATTAAAGCATTACAACAAGGATGTAACTCTAAATACTAAACTTGGTATTGAAGTAATTTTATGCTCTGTGGCAGCTATTGTGTTAGAAAACTAATTGTACATCTGAAGGAAATAAACACACATATTTTAGAAGGGCAGGAATCTTGCCCTGTTGAAATGGCACTGGCTTTCAATTATTATCACAAATTGGATTCCAACAGGGAGAACACAGAGGGGGAAAAAAAGAATAAAGACATCAAATGGAGTCCTTTGGTATAGAATTGTGTTAAATCACAAAAGATGCAGCAGCTGTCAGTTGTGATGGACACATATAACTATTTGAGCAAGGATGTAGCTCTGAGAAAACACAGAAAGCAGCATAAGCACTCTTCTGCCTGTGGTTCACAAAAATGTTCACCTGAGCAATTTCATCAAATTTTCCATATTTAGCTCTTTGGGGTGCTTTCCTACCTTTCTGCAAAAACACAAAATGGGTTAATTCAGATTTTAACAATGAAATTCTGTCACTGCATACCACTAAAGAAAGATGTTTGGTCTGATAGGCAGCAGAATCTCCTGTGTGACCTTGCTTCATGAGGCAAAGTAACAAATTCCATCTGGCATTTTCTCCGCTCTCCCACCCAGCTGAAGCATAGTGCTGCCAACTTAATAAATATATCTAATTGAAAAAACACTCAATTTAATTTAAAATTTTCAAGTGATGGAGTATCTGCTTTGTTCCATGGTAAATTGTGCAAATGATTAGTTATCATGTCTGTTAAAAAAATCAAGGTCTGTTATGAGAGTGAATTAGTCTGGCTTTCAGTGCCAGTTTCCAGCTTTTGTTCTGCTTCTTCCACAGTATCTTAGAATTCTCTCAGGTATGAGAAATACAATCTCTCTATGTGGCCCAGTTTCTTGGGTACTCGCTGTGTGATCTGGCACTCAGATGCACCAAACCCAGACAAACATTCAAGGAGGTTTAAGGGAGGTCTAGCAGTTCAGATCAGTCTGAAGAGCAGACCCTTTGGGAACTAAACTTGGGATCTAATCAAGGGAAAAATATTCCTATTACATTATTCTTGAACTAACAACTGTTTGTTTCCCAATTGAAGTTGTTCTTTTGCTCCTATCTCTGCTATGGGATTTCTCTACTGTTCCAGCTGAGAATATCAATTGTTATAGCTAAGAATATCAATTGTACCAGCCAAGAACATCAATTCTTTTCTTAATTCTTTTCAAATTCTTGAAAGAAAAATTTTCAAAGTGTGGAGACTGAAGCAAGCAGGAAGCATTGGGGTTTAGCTCTTCTCTTACAGGGTCTCCCACAGATATAATCTATAACCTTGGGCTGATCATACCTGTAAATATCCTTTGTCTCCTCTGCTGTGTGAAGACCATAATTTTCCACTACATCCTAAAGTTGAAATGAAAACATTTCTGTAATTAATCCAGAGCTATATATTAATGAGGCTCATAAGGGAATCTAATCATAGATGCATGAATATTTCAGATTCAAATGAACAAGAGCTATTATTGTATACACAACATTATGTACAAGCTCTTTAAACTGCAGTCTGTTCACAGTCTTGATAAGTCTGATGCAATTGGTGTAACTATTGGCTACACATGGAGTTTGACTGACAAGTCTTGGAAAGGAAACTTTTCTCTTTGCAATGGATTATCTGTGGAAAGCAACTGGAGAGCTTCCAACTAAACTAGCTCAGATGGAGTTGGACAGGATGTCTGAGAGCACCCTCCAGCCCAATGTCCTGACTGACCCAGCCTGAACTAGGCCATGAATTTGGATTTCCCCTATTCTGACCTAAAATTCTCACCCAAATCCGACAAACCTGCGTGTTCAAACTGGTAATAACCTTGCACAAAGTTTTAACTTCTGTGACTTTGCACACTCCTAAAAAAACTGGTAATAACCTTGCACAAAGTTTTAACTTCTGTGACTTTGCACACAGTGCTAAAAAAATATTTCTGATGGAGTTTTCCAACTAGCTGTATCCATAGATACTGAACTCACTTTTTGTTCAGGGCTTCTATCTAAGGGGACTTAAAAATTATACAAACCCAGGGTTTTACTCCTTTAAAGATAACTAAAGGGGGAAGGAGAAAAATCTACTTCTGAATGTTTTTTTAGCATTATTCACATTTTGTCAAGCTCATACTGTATTGTAAGAGGATTCTCATGTTATCAGAATCAAATAATTCACATCCTTGTTCAGCACAAGTATGAAGAGTACTGTCTATAAATCCCTTTGGATTACCACATGGCTTTGAGCTTGCAATAAATCTTTTCCCCTATCCCATCACCTCCTAATCTGCTAAAAGTCTTCCAAAAGATCAGAACCATTAAGATGTCATTTTATAATGGAGGAATTATAGCCTAATTTAACAAACCTTGTCCTGAGGTCTATAAACTAGGACTCAAGAGTGAGAAAGAAATCCTGTGCTGAATTCAATCACTGCTTGGGATTCGTTGCCATGAGAGCCCATTCACTGGCTGAGTATCTGCCAGCCTTGCAAACTGCCTGATTTCCCCTACCAGGTTTGAGCTGTTCTGTTCCAACAACTGCTGTTCCTTACCTCATTGCCTTTTTTTGTTGTTGTTGTTCCAGCAATGCCCCAAAATCTGGGTCAAAATATAATAATATAATACCCCATACCGATTAGATTTGTACTTTATCTACCTGTTTCAATGTCCAAAACTTTCACACAGAGGTTTTTAATTCTAGCAATGACAACTAAACCATCAGCAAGCATCCTCCCAGCTTGGAAATTCATAAATCTGACCTTTCTTCCAGTGTTCTGTCACTTGAGGAGAAGGAAGTACCTCAGCTCACCTAAACGTACGTGCATGGCACACAGTGCTGGCTCAGCCCCAGATGTATTTTGTGTGTGCAGCTCTCAGATAATGAACTGGTCTCATATATACTTCTATCCCCCATGATTTCTGTGAATTCTTTGCCTTGCTTCACCTCTCATTGCCATTAGAGTTTGCTGGATGTTTGGCAGTGTAGTTAGGATGCAGGTTTGAGTGGCTGGTAAGGGGCCTAGCAAGCCCCTGCAGAGCTTAGGAAAAGAGATTGCTGCATTATTCCTTTCTCATACACCACTCCCATGCACTCTGGCATGTACAGTCTGACAGGTTTCCATGGAAATTATGGAAATTGGACCAGCAGTAGCTGCTTATCAAGTCTGATTTCTTGCCATTTGCAGGTGCCTCTGCCTAAGGTGGCAAAACAGTAAAGATTGGCCTTTTCTTCTCTCTCACTCTGTCCTCCTGTTTGGCATCACCCTCACCCTTCGAGCACCTGAAGGAAATACGTGCATGTGTGAGGGGACTTTCTGCTTGAGGAAAATGCAACAGACACTTTTGGTGGCTTTGTGAAGGGCTGGGTCATGGCTGGGGTACTGCTCAACAAGTGGAAGGGTGATACCACCCCACTCTAAGCATCAGTAGCGCAGAGGAGGCAGTTTCAAATGCTTCCTCTTTACAATGGTAGGTTTTCCTCCAAAGTATGAAAATTGATTACTCATGCTCAAAGCCTGCATGGCTGTAAACTATGGTTAGGGTCATAGATTATTAGTCCCCTCCCAGCTTTGAGCTGCTGTGTTTGACTAGCTGACCTTCTGTGAGACAACAGTGAATTATTACACAATCCAATGACACATGGCACAGCAAGGCTCTCCTGTTAGTCTCTTCTAAATTTCCTAGCCATTAATTCCACTGAATAACCTCTTTATTACAGTGTAATCTCTTCTTAAATTTATCATAAAAAGTTCTAAGAAGAAAGGCAGAAAATGAAATCACAACTTCAGCCTAAAATTGGAGGTGCCTACATTCCTGCAATCTCCTTTTTGTTCAGGTTTCTCTGGCCTGTTTATGGCCTGATAAAGCCTTGCAATAGTTGGCACCCACTTTAAGGAGGAAACTAAGGAACACTACTAAAAGAAATAGCTCAGATGCTGATGACCCTTGGAGTAATTCCTCTCTGTCCAGCTGGGGTTTTTGTTGAGGTCTTGTGAAATGCCAAAACCTTTCATAAGACCATGGGCTAGATGCTTTTAGCCCCATGCATTCCTTTCAGGGATGCTTTCTCTACATCTCAGCCATGCCAGAGCACTTTTGTCTTGGTGACCTGGGTTTCCTACGATGCTTTTTGCCATGAATCCTTCTGTCCTGGAGCACAGGTGACTGATATATCCAGTACAGGCCATACAAAGGATGAACAGATCATCACAGGATTGTATACTCTCAAAGCAAGGAATGCAAACCAGAGCCAGTTCTGAGCTTGGGAGCAATGGCATGGGTGGCTGTATGTGAGTGGGCAGTGAGGGCTGTAGAGAGGGGTATGATGTGAAATTCTGTCCTCACACACAGCACAAACTGCTAAAGCCACAGGAAGCTGGAGCAGGGCTGGAGCTCTGCCATTTCTCTGGTGCATGGTAAAATAAACTGGCTTTTCACAATATCCAAAAGAGGTTCAGCTTTGGACCCTGGGCTAGAGTTGGGCTAGTTATTATTAGAGTGACCCGACTTATCCTGTGACAAGGGATCACCTCACTGTTTCACTGGAAATCTTTGAAATTCTGTGCAAAATCTTTTCTTTTCCTCTTGCTCAACAGAGCACAGAAGCAGTGCAGCATGTGATGTCAAATGAACTCCAGGGTCCCGCAGCAAAAGTAGCACCACAAGAGGTGATGTTAATGCCGAACTCTCCTTTCAGATATGCAGAAGGGGGTGGCAAAGAAAATATTCCTCTCTCATTACACCTCACCAGGTCACAGTGCTTGGCTTGCAGGCTCTTTCTTATAGCAGCAATCCAGCACCACCTCAGAAACCTGAATTTTGATTGTGAGGAAATCTGACATAATGGGACAGAGACAGGTAACCCAAGAGCACTGGAGTCTTCCAGCTCAACCATGTTGCTGGGACATTTCTATCTATGTTTTTTGCTCTTTCTTTGACTTTTGAAGTTTCATGATTGGTGGAATTTTGGTTTGCTTTTTTCTCTTTGAGTCAAAAACATTTGAGACATGAAAAAATGTACATTCTGACAGCATTTTCCTCCCCTTTTAGTAGCAGTGACTATAAGCAGAAATGAAAGCAAAGCTAGTCATGCCTGTGAAAAGTTTTCAAATGAGAGTATTACATGGCAGGAGCACCAGCATGCTGTGCATGTAGAAATATTCAACAGCCAGATCTGGAACAAAACAGGTCTTCCAGGGGATGGAGCTCCTCTTGTGCTTTCTCACAGAACTGAGGGTGGGAGAGTCTGAGTTTGGCAAAGAGAGGAGCTCAGGAGTTCATGGTGTTCATGGCTCAGGGCTCCCTCTGATTGACACTTCTTTCTAACACAAACTTTCTGTGTCCTGGACCACTGGAGCTCAATCCAGGGAAACCAAGACCAAATGTTTTTGCATCTGCCAGCTTTCCTCTGCCTCACCTAAGGTCCAGAGAGAGCAGAAAAGACAAGAGCAATTTTTACCAGGAAAAAGGAGAAGGTAGGAGGGTTGAGCCACTTCTAAAACTATCAGTTCTACATGTGCAAAGTAATACTTTATAATTAGGACAGGCACCATTTTTCTCAGCATGCAGTGAGAATTCAAGGGAGGCAATATTCACATCACAGCTTACTGACAACCTTTAAATAAATGCGTCTAAAAAAACAAAGACAAGAGATTGTAATACTCTTCTT
>NW_005054300.1:2945581-3022447 GCF_000277835.1 Geospiza fortis | reverse complement strand
TTATTGTCAGGAGCTGCAGGGTTGTTCTCCCAGAGAATTAGCAAAAGAAATGTCACAGCTGAGGAGTCACATTGAGAGTTCGATTAGGCTCCTTTCACCACTCTGGGCTCAGGAAACTACATTTGCCATAAAGAACAAAAAATGTCTGAGAACAGATTAAGTGTCTAGAGGTAAGAAAACCAGATTTCCCTTTCCTAGGGAAACTTTTGTTGATCTATAAGCTTCCATTTTATTAGTATTTGAGAAATAAAAGAGTTTTAGCCCTTTGGTGTTCCCTAGCTGTAATGAGGAATTCAGTGTTTTATTGGGTTTGTATGACAAGGTTTTGGTGGTGGGGAGAGTTGCAACCATGTGAATAGCACACTGCAAACCAGTCAGGAGAAAAGCTGCATTTTGTGGTAGATATAGTTCAGGTGGTAAAATCTCCCTCTTGGAAAGAATTTGATTTGATACAGGACTATGACTCTTATGGGGCCTTGGGGTTTTCTAGATTGCCTTTTCTTGATTGGAAACTGTACGTAATGTGTCAGTAGCTTTCAGCTAATCAAAATATTACCCTCTGAGAAGTCTGAAAATACATTAATTCTGTTTAGTAGATTAAGTTTAAAAAAAAAAGTAAACAATTTTCTGTAGGAAATTGCTTACTCATACAACTTCTTCCTTCAAAATTTATTGTGTCTCAAATTTTCCAGCAGGTTCCATTGCTCAAGCTCATGATTTAAACTTTTACCTAAGCCTTGCTCAGCAGCTGTAAGGTTGCAAATCAGCTGCAGGTTCTTCTTGGGGGAAGTTGTATTACTAGTTTTGCTCTGACACTACTTATTTAGGGAACTTATTTTGAACCAATCCTGAATAAATCAGTATAACTCCATCTGGGATTCTGCTAATGAATTCAAGTGTACCACATGGGCTTGGTCCTGCTGTCATACATGATACTTCTTGCTTTAAATTCTTTGCAGAAAGTTGTTTTCACTTGTTTCTCTTTTGCAGGAACAATAGCATCAAGTAAGCACATTGACCAGAATAATTCAGTGCATTTGTCCTAAATCCTTGGTCCCCTGATAGTGCTGCAGATGAAAGCAATGTGTCCACAGAGCATGAAGGCATTTGCTGGGATCCTCCCTCTTATCTCTTGCTGCTTGTATTTGAAGTCTGGAGCACTCTTGTCCCAGATGCCAAGGATCTAAGCAGCTGGATAATAGCATTGCAATGCTGGTGCTGGGCAAAACCACATTCCTCATGGCTACAGGACTGCTTCTAGTGCATCAAGGTTTGATCTTGAGGATGCACTGAATGTCCTCTCAGAGCCCTGTGAGTTGAGATTTTTTTTGGTAGTTCTACTCTACTTTTGGTTTCCTTTTGACATTTCTTTCTTTTTTTCTTTCCTACCTTGCTTCTTTCATTTCTTGGTATTATTCCATATATAACTGATATTGATTATAAGAGAAATGTAAGGTCCCTGTGTGGTAAACACACAAAAATTATTGTTATGAAACCCATTTCTGAACTCCCTCAAAGGTTAACAGACAGAAACAAGGGCATCTTTATGTGCCTTGCTCCTCCATAAGGCCCTTGTTTAAGAAAGAAAAAATGCCCTGTAGGGATATCTACAACTCTGACTGTCTGGGAAGCACTGGTGTTTAACTTCTAGACACAAATGTTTAGATGAAACTAATCCCCACTGATCCTAGAATGATCCTCTGCACTCTCTCTGTAGTTAATGGTGGGGACAAAGGAAGGGAATAAATGTTAAATGACTTTGTTTTGAGTCCTAGAAGAGGAAGAATTGCCTTCTGCCTTCTGCTTCCCTCTTCTCATTGCTTGTAGAAGCCCAGGTCTCTGGTTCAGACTAGGCATTCCCAGTTTTGATGGCTGAAGAGAAATACAAAATCACACAACAAGCCAGTTACATTGCTTGTAACTGAACCAAAAAATGTAACTTTTAAATGGTTTTAGCTACCAGACCACGACTTACATCATCTTACACCTTTTTTCAGCAATGCTGCCTAAGGACAGGGGACACTTTATGATTGAGGTTGAAAAGCGGCCACCAAGGGCTTTGAGAAAAGAAATAAATCCTCTGGCTAAAAATCTGAGACTGACAACTGCGCTTAAAGGCCACTCATCCCTTCATGGAGCTCAGAGCCTGGCTCTGCAGCCAGGCAGTGCAGCAGAGTGAGAAGTGCTGATAATATCCCTGCTCCCCCTGGTAAATGGGAACTCACTGAGCAGCTTCTCCCCAGAGCCCTGCAGGTCTCAGCAGTGTACAGCTGAAAATACTTTTTCTTCAGGGATTAATGGTTCCCTTACTTTTTAATGCTGGTGAACCCAGTTATTTCAGCTCTGTTTCTGCTACTTAACTTATTGTTCTCCGAAGTATTATTCATTCATTGCTTTCTACAGACCTATAATGCAGTCTCAGAAAACATTTCAGAGGATAGGGATTTGATTAGGGTGATGCATTTGAAATGTCAGAGGTCTTCCCACCTCATCTAGAAGAAATGGATAGAGTTGACAGATGTGCTCTGTGATATAATGGGAACAGCATTATTCTTACAACATTTTTATAGACTACTCCTGTTTATTCTATCTTTCCCCCTCTCCCTTTATTTTTCTCTCTCCTGGAGTAAACACTAGCACAATACAGGGAAATAAATAAGGAAATAGACTTGACCTGGGTCACCTAGCTGGTTTTCTTTATTATTATTTTTTGTTATTTACATAATATTTTCTCCAACATTCCTCTGGTAGGACCACAGAAATGCCTAGACACATTTTCTGAAATTTTGCTCATCTGCATAGGTGAAATTCTAAATTTTTCATGAGATACTAATAGGTTTTCTTACTGTTCCTCCGAATAGCCAAAATCTGGGTGGCAAGTAAAGTACCAGGTCAAAAAAAATGGTACTATTCTAGAAAAGGATGAAGCCTGGAATTTCTGGTATTTGGGATGACTGCAATCTCAGAGCTGAAAGACAATTGTTGTGAAAGTTTTATTGCCAAGGCAAAGAGAAGTTTCTGCAGCAAGAAAATCTCTAAATATTTTCAGTTTTTATTTTCTCATTTGATTTTCCATGGGAAATCCAGAGCCCATCTGATGGCTTTGAAACTTCCCGCATAACAATCTAATCTGAAGGAGCAAAGCTGCACATATATTTAGACTCCTAATTCCCTCTGATTTTTAAATACCTCCATACCACCAGGGACCTGGGTTTAATAGCCTAGCACTAATTCTCTTAGTGTTTTATTAGGCTCATTTGTCTTTCATGCACCTGCCAGTGGCTCTAGGCTTCCTGCAATTCCTTGGCAAGGTTACATCTGGGCTTGGGAACCATGTTACCTCTGCAGAAAGGACAATCAGGGGGCACCCGTGACCTTGTGAAGGCTCAGGCTTTCACCTTCTCTGTGTTGACTGATATCATAATGGGACATTGATAACTTTTCCCAAGAGAACATGGGAGCAGCTGGTTTGTCTTTATTCCTCTTTTCCCTCTCTGCCCAGCAACAGAACCTTTTCATGTCATCTTGCGTCCTTTGCACAGCTCAGAGTGAGGAAACTTCACACAGGTCCCAATAAAAGTGGAAGGAGTTGAGTAAATGTTGATTCATTTCCAACTTTTCATTGCTGCTGGAGCTGCCAGCCAATATTTAATGCTCAGAATTCCCCATAAACCTGTGGCCTGCTTTTCTGAGCGATTTCTCTGGTACCATGGGAAATAAACTTTAATTATGGCCTGTTTCAGTAAATTTAACACACCAACTCTTCCCTTGGAATGCTGACCATGGTAAACCAGCATTGTAAGGGGTGGGTACAATCCTACCCAGACATTAAGCACTTTGCAGCTACATTAAACAGTTCCACAGGTGTGTGTTGGGAAAAAGCATCACTAAGGCAATGGATTTGTGTGCTAGACTGATAACAGGGAGCTTCAGCCCCCAGCAAGGGGCTTGATAAGGATAGACACTAAAAATTAAACATAGAAAGTGTTTGAGAAAAGGACATTTTTGACTACCAGGTAAGCAATAAGCTGTTATGCACTCCTCATTCTGGATGAAGGTGTCTCATCTGTTACCATGGACTAGGCTGGATAAAAGCCTAATGTGCTGCAGCTGCAGACTTGTTTGATAATCAAACAGATATAGTCCTTCTTTCATTTTGCTCATGAGGAGCTCCTAATAAACATTTGCAAAACTGTGTTGCTAACCTTCCTCAGGCTCTTTCCTAATCCTTTCTTCTTGGTTTTTAAACAACAAGAATAAAAAAGATTTAGTTCTCAGTTTTTCATAAGAAGCCTGTTTTAGTATATCACAGCGCTCTTGATTTACAGATAGTGTTATTTACCAGAGCTGCACTAAAACACTTGAGCACCATTTATTCCACTCTACCTGCCCGTCTCTCATTTTATTAGCTTGGCTACAAGCACCTGTCGTGGAAGGTTTCTATAAAAACTAGGAAAAGGGCACTGCTTTTCCTGATTTGTTTTGGGGCTCTCTGACTGAGCTCCTCTCATACTCCTGGTCCCTGTGAGGCTGAGCCTTCCTCTAGGTATTCTGCTACATTTAATTTGGGGAGTTTGGTGGACTTGGTTTGTTAGTTGGTGGGGTTTTTTTTCAGTTAAGGACTTCAGTTGCTTTACCCCCACATGACATTTGGGTGTGACAAGAAAGGTATGTTCTCGTTTTCCATTTCTTGTATTTCTTTAAGGCTTCCCTTCTGGAAAAGAGTCCTCTTTGTTTGTGTCACTATTATAACTCTTTGAACTGTATTCTTCTAAGGTTTAATGCTTTAAATACTCTGTTTTTATTAAAACAATAAATGATAAGATTTCAAAGGCAGCACTCAGGCAAAGTAAATCCGTTACCTCTCTGGAGAGCAAGGTGATGATGGTTGCCTTTTATTCAACTAATACAATACAAAGACTCAGAAAAACCTATGCAAATTTTCAGTGTAACCTTTAAATGAGCTTTGCCTCTTCTTTGTCCTTGCTTTGACCATTTTTTTCAGGCTATACTGTACTGGTATCTGAGACTTTCTGTTTTGTGATGAGACAATCTTTTCCTTCTCAAGACTATTTTCCTTCTCAAGATTTGCTTAACTTAGAATAAATTTGAGGTAAATATAAATATTCCAGGAGCCTAAATAGTAGTGTTATTGTAGCCAAGATCATGTGATGGTGCAGGCAAACAAAGTCTGTTGGTGTAGAGAAGTAGCTGGAAGACCAGCTGGTATGTTTGAAAAAAAGAGAAAGACTTTGGAGTGCACAAGCAATTCTTTAGGCTTTATAGGAATCCAGGTATTGATTATGATGAAGTGTTTCTAAATTCTTGTCCTCTATTCCCAGCACTGGTTGTTTCTGCTGGTTTGCCTTTGGGCAGGTGCTTTCTGCTGGTGCTCCATCTCAGAGACTGCTCAGCACACTGGTGTCAATTGTGGAAAAGCAGGGCACATAACAGCAGGAGCTTGGACTTTATGCTCCACTTTATGTATTTTGAAAGCTTATGCTTTCCCTGGGTTTTCATCCATTAGTGGTTGTTACGCAGATTGCTTTAATTTGCAGGGGTTTCTATAGTTTGTTTAGGGGGGAGTGTTACCTGATATTTTCAAAATTGAAGAAGGCTTTTAAACCTGAAGTCAAGCTGCCAGGGTTGTCCAGAGAAATTCACAAGGCTGGTCAGAGAGAGCATTTGCATTTCTCCATTCCACCAGAACATACAACGCTCCATTAGGCAACTGCAGCCCTGGGGCTTTCACTCTGCCCCCTCTGCACATTAAGTGCATTTCAAGTGTGTGTGTTCCCCCTACCAGAGCACATAAAATTGAGCAACAGTGTGTAACATGCAATAAATGTCTAGCAGCCACTTCTGAAGTAGCTGCTGGCCAATTTAATAGATATTTAACAGGCAGGGAATGGGAGAATAGTACTAGTTTAATGTTTTAAAGGCAAATTTGGCTTTTATTAGTGGTCTCTCATGTGAGAGCTTTGCAATTATTTCTGTAGTGTGATCTCTGGGGAGGTTTGCTTTACACAGTGTTTGTTAATGGAAAACAAACATAAAATGCAGCAGAGAGAGGTGACATAGTGACAAATGAAGGATATTTCCTTTGGGAAGTTTCTACTTCCTCTTTTGTCAAGTAGCTTCTGATGAGGTTCCCCTGCAGCTGACTTTGGAAAAAGGGAATATCTTCTTCTTGTAGCATCCAGATCTTTCTCCAGCAGGGCTTAGCAACAGAGATCCCTCTGAGTTAATTGGCCATGTGTTTGTAGCTGTTTATCAATGGTGTTTAAATCTGATTTCATCTCCAGAGCTGAGATAAAAAGACAGCTAGATTGATTAGACAGCTAGATTCATGGTCAGGAGTGAAAAAACTTAAAACCTCTATTTTTAAATTTTTTTTAATGTTAGTGACATAGCAAACATACTGGTGTAAGCCTTATACAACACACACAAAGAAAGGCTGGAATAGTTTAGAACAGTAAAAAAAAGTGATTATGGTGCAATCCAGTTGAAATGTGCCTTTTTCTTGATTTTGCTCTAGTGTTTATTAGACAGCCTGCATTCATGCACGTCACCGGACACTAAAGTTAAGTGTGAGAAAAAGGTTCAATGAATGCTAGATGGAAATCATAAATGGAAACCTAATTAATGTTATTTCTGTTAGTGATCTCCCTAAAAGTGGTGGTCTTTGATCAATGTCCCCCTGTACTTTAAAACTGAGCCAACTTGTGTTTTTTGCCCCCACACAGACACCACATACCAGGGCAGACAACCCATCCATTTCAATTGACTGCAGAGAGTGGGTCACTTATTTGTTGGGGTTTTTTTATCAGCTACAAAAAGGAAACAAAACTTACTCCACTTGAAATCCTCCCTTCTCCCCACTACCCTTACAAAAAGAGTCAGACTGTTCTGAAAAAAAAAAGTCTTATTCATCCAGCTGTAGTAGAAACACAAATGGAAACCAAGCAACTGTCGGTTTTCCAGCAGAGCAAAAAGCAAAATGTCACAGAACCCACATCAAAATGGATAAATGCATTAGTTTGATTACATATTTTCCACTGGGATAATAGAAAATTATACTAGCATGGCAGGAATGAAAAATGAAAATAATTTAGTTCTTTTTCAAATTAAGATACAGCTGAGAATGCTAGAAAGTAATTCCAATGGGTGTGTTTTAAGAAAAAAAAGAACTTTTATCATGCATATTTTTTATTAAATATGTCTGTTTTCTATGATTTTTCATTTAAAATCTGTGTGTCCAAAAGCTCTAATATTTATTTATATGTACTTGCCTGGATACCATTGCCAGCCTCTTAATTAGGAGCAATTCAGTGGCCCAGGTGTTGCTGCAGCCCTGGGAGGGGTGGTGGGACAGTAAATGCTGGAGTGTCCCTGCCCTGGCCAGAGTGACAGGGGTCCGAAATCCCAGGGCTGTGAGAGCTGACTGCAGTTTGGACGAGATTGTGGCTAAATAAGGGTTCAGAAAACCAGGTTCCTGTGTCTGGAAAAGACCAACAACACAGATGTGAGGAGGCAGTAGGTTATTGTTTGCCAGAAATACGGTGCCCACACTTCTTGGTGTGCTTTGTGATAAATATGTCTCTTTAAAGCTTGTAGACCTCTGCTCACAGCTGTCAAGTGAGGATTTGCTGTTGGAGACCTCTGCCAAACAACATTTGGAAGCAGGAATGTAAAATCTCCTGGACTTGAAGAATACTGGTGTTTGGATTTCTTCAGGCACTCTGGGGCCAGCAAACTTAATGTACCATCTCTTACAGCCATAAAGCTGGATAGATTTATTCAGCTTCCTAAATGGCCCTGTAGGTAGGAGGAAGATCCTAATGATGTATGACAAGACTTTCATTACAAAATAATTTCATTTGCTTCATGTGTGTTAAAGCACCTTATAGCTGCTTTGGAAACTTGAAAATGGGTTTTAAGTGGGTTTTAAATTAAAAGAGATGGGGGATGGGTTATCTAAATAGTGGAGCCTTCTTTAAAGCCCTAATCCCAAATGTCCTAATTTTTTCTTCAATTGATGGAATCCCTTATGCTAGGAGAGGAGAAAGCATTTGCATTAAATACAAATTGGAGTTGTATTTACGTGTAGTGTATGGAAGGCAAGTTTGAGCAGAAATAGTGTGGGAAAATATCATAATTGGCTGTAGTACAATTCCTTCAGAATCTTTCAAAACAGCCCATAAAGGAGGCAAGTACAGTTGCTACAGCCACTTAACTGAAGGAGAAGGGGAGATGCAGGGGTCTGCCAGGTTTGTGTTGGAGCTTAGCAGCAGTGTCAGACCCAGTGCTTGGCTCCTGCTGCTGTACAATGCCAGCTCCACTGCCTGTGGCACACTCTGCTCTGTGACGTTGCTGGTGCCAGGGGTGCAGGGAGAATTGTACTGGAGCAGCACAGCAGGGACAAGCAACCCTCAGCTGAGGAGTGCCACAATGGGGCACAATATTATGCCCTATAAACTGTTGCAAAAGTCTGTGGTGACAGTCCAGAAAACACCAATCCTGACTATGCTGCAGCTTCTTGCACAAGCACTTGTGTGGGTCAAGAGAATTGAACCCCAGTCTCCCTCGAAATGAGGGGGGCTGATGCTGTTGCACAGGTGCTGGAAGAGCAATCCAGGACAGACCTAGGAATGTGTTTTCAGTTATAATGAAGCTGCATCATCAGTCCCATGATTGCTGGAGTGCTATCTTTGCTTAATTAAAAATAGCACTCAACAAGCAGCACTTATCTTCCAGTGAGCTGATACGGAGCTGCTCCAGCAATCCTAAATAGGTTTGTTGGAAGGGCAGATCTGGTGGTGTTGCACCCTCTGGTGGCTTCCTTGCAGGAGGAGACAACTCATGGAGAAGGGAGTCCCCATGCCCAGGGGCCCTTCTGCAGGAGCGACTGAACAAATTGCTCTGAGCCTGTAAACAGCACTCTGAATCCTTGCCAGAAATGCAGCAAAGGATGGCCTAGGTATGAAGCACTGGGAGGAAGACAGGGAAGGGATGCCACATGGAATTTGGTTTTGGCGCCATATCAGGCCTGGGTCATCATCCTGATGAAGAAGGGTTGTTTAAAAGCATCAGCTGGAGATGATGCACTTTGGGCAAGAGAGGGATTTGCAATGTGCTGTGAACATGCAAAGTGAAGGGAGTCACAACAGCCTTTAAATATCTCTGGAATGGGCCATTCCTTTTTTGACCATAAACCCATGTTCATTTTACTGGGCGGGAATATCACAACACCTTGTAGAGGAGTTGCAAGGGATACTACTTAGATGCTCAATTTTATTCATTTACTTTCAGCATCAGTCTTAAACCTTTATGCTTATGTGCATTTCGATATCTGCCATTTCTTTTGATCCATTGTGTATTCACTTATGTTGCTATCGCTCAACAATAACGTAATTATGAAGGTTGTACTGTTAATATAGTCAGGCTTTCCAGGTACCTTATCAAAATGCTCACTGCTCTAACAATTTTGGGAATGAGCCTATTTACACAGCAGTCTAACATAAAATTACATCTTTATAATCCTATTCCTCAAACAGTGTCAGGTTATGCTCTGTTTCTTAATTAACAAAAAACTACATTACACTGTATGAGCAAAGCCAAACTGAAATCAGCTTAACCACAACTCATTTATTTATGTCACAGGGCTCTCTAGGAGGCCTACTAAATGAAGAGGTTATCTGTTGCTCTTCTGTTTGTTTTACATGATTTGGTTTCGTTTAAAATTTTTCAAATACTACCTTAGTTATGATATGTGTACTTTCAAGATTTTTTCATGTGTGGGCACATATTCCATGGTAAAAATGGCAACAACATTGTCTAGGCTTTGGCAGTAGAGTTGAGTAGATTCAAGTAGAGTCAAGTTGAGAGCTGTTTTGATCTTCTCTCTGATACCTCACAGCAGTTCTGGTCATCAGCAAAGCACTCATGGTAGAAACTTTTCTGATCTCAGGTGACAAATTCCAAGGAAGTGGCATTCAGTGTAACTCTGAAGATAAGGTTTGCAAATTGCAGAGAATTTCTTCTGAAGTGGAAAAAAACCCAAAACCACCAGAATTTGCCCTGGTTTGCACAGGGAGTTTGTGTCAGAGCAGAGGGTTTGGTTTGGAGCTCTTGAGAGAAGTTGTGAGAGACTGGTGTTACAAGAAAACTCAAAATGCCATGGCTGTGTCTTGATTTGAAGCTAGGAGAAAAATTCACAGATGAGCTGTAATTTTGCCTGAGACCATTTCTCTCTTGGGTAGTGTAATTGCCAGAATGTCCCTCTTCTCTCTGTAAACAAAAATATTTTTCTTGTCAAATAAAATGTGTACATTTTTGAATCAGAGGACTAAATTTTTTTTAAACATGCTCCATTCTAAAGAAAAAACAAAAATAAATGTTCCATATTTGAAAGGTTAAAATCAAAAGGAAATATTTACTTGGGATAAAATGCCCTATTTTTAAATTTCTGATTTTAAAAAAATTAAATATTGTCCTAATATTAAAGCAGTTTTTTTTTCATTGAGGCAGTGAACCGATTGCACCTCTTACTTTATAAATAATGAAGTTGGAACAATTTCATTTTCAGTTATTTTTTAGTTTGCTTTGTATCTTGCAGTGGAGTGAGTTCGCCAGTCCTGACAGGAATTTGTAGTGCATTTTCATTAAACTGAAAGTAGTTCCTTTTATTTTTTTTTTTATAAAAATAAAATTATTCCAGCTATGAAGAAAAGGAATTTAACAAATGTGTAGTGAGAACTTCAAAGTTTCATGTATCTGAGCCACCTATATCTAAAAAGAGGAGAGTTTCTGCCAGAGCTTATGTAGAGGCTGAAGTCCCCCAGTGTCATTGAAGTAAATCAAATAAAACCTTGAAAAGCTGGCAGGGAAAGCTGGGCATCTTTTCAGGCCAAATGAAAGTCTGGCTCAAAAGAGACTCATGGAAATGAATAGTTAATATTCTGAAGGCAACATATATTTACAGAAAATGAAATCTTGGTTAAAACACTTTTTGAATCATGTTGAAGTGTTCATTGTAAACTCAAAAGGTCTTTCTTGATTTACTTGGCTCAATTTCTGAATTTTTTTTTCTTCTACTAATGGCAACCCATCAATCATTGAATTTGAAATCAGATTTTTGCAGAAGGCCATGGGCATCATTTAAAGTCATTTAAACTTTGCCAGCCTGTCCCTATTTCTTAGGAATCATGAGAATTAATGACAAAGGATTTTTCCCCTTGAAAAAAAATTTGCAAGTGTTGATTGCATCTTTCTTATTGCACCTGACCTGTTTATCACCAATTAACCATTTCTCTGCTCAGCAGGGAAATGGTTTCCTGAGAGAATGAGTCACATTCAATTTAGCTTCATCTCCTACAAAATCATTTCTAGGTCAGAACCTACAGAATTTTTTGAATGTCTTATTATGCCTTTGAAATTAATAGGTAATATTTGTCTAAAGTATGAATTTGATAGCAGACTTGGTGTGGGTGAACAGTCTGAGCGCATAGCCAGGAGCAGTGTGATGTCATGTAAAATCCACTCCCCACAATATTGTTGGCAGTAGTTGTAGCAGTGGTAATTTGCTGTCAGGTACCTTGGGTTTTACTTAAGAGTTTTGCTCACACCTTTGTGACATTATAAACAAATCCCTGGAAAATTACAATCAGAGCCTTTGTTCACGGGTCACTATAACTTCATGCTTCTCTTCATGCTACTCTTCTTTCTAGATTTGCTGCAGAACCACAGCTGAAGCCATCACTGTCTGTTTTAATGTAATGCATTAAATGTAATGCATACATATTGCTCATGATAATGATGTTATCATCCCTTGCTAAAAATCAGAAACAACACCATTAAAATAACATTGTCAGATGAGACTCTATGTCTGAAATGACTGATAGCAAAGTGGTTTGTACAAAAGATGATGAGTGGGGAGTAGTATCTTTTGAGTGTGATGGATAGTGTATTCAGATAGTAGTGATGCAGAAAATAGAACCAAACTGTACAAAGAAGTACTTCGTGTGGTGGCAGACTTTGATTTTTCTCTGAGCATGAGTATATGGACCCAACATTGCTCTGATTTTGTCACTGATCCCTTCTGGCCAGTTTTGGAGGTCACATTTTTCCCAGTTTTATCTCTGGTTTGGGAAAGCGATGGCATGAAACAAAGTAATGAAATTCTTCAGAAAAGAAAAGCAAAACAATATCTCAATTTAATGAATAGAAAGTAGGAGGCAAAGATATTATGCTGTATTCTCTAGCCATTGTCATTTTCATCTGTTTAAAGATGTCCCTCTTCTAGCCCTGGGTCAACCTCTGGGGGAGTTATCCAATATCATTCCTCTCAGGTGTCTAAAAGCACAAGCAATTTCCAGAGGGTTTTCTCCCATTCTCCAGAGGATACAGAAAAGTTGTTATGAAATAACTTTGATATCCCCCTGCAAAATGGAGACTTGCCAACATTCCTTGTTTGTGGGCTCTTTCTATTATAAAACAGTCTTCTACTGAGCAGGACAGCACAGGCAAGGACAATATAAGGTTTCTATTCAGTATATTATACCAAATAATTTCCATTCAGTTCCTGATATATGGCTGTGTTTAAGCACTCTGAATAAAGATTTAATCCCCCTAGTCCTACAGGGACAATAACTTTCTGACCTCAAAGGTAGATCTTGTTTATATCTGCTTACTCAAGGTAAACTACAAGCTTTTTTAAACTTCATTAATTAGCAAGAACATCCAAAAATCAATTATGTAATCCCACACATTTTTGTCAGGTTTTACTTTTCCAATGAATGGTCTCCCCAGTCAAAATCCACGAATGTTGTCCTTTTGAACCTCACTGCAAATACAATCATAAAGTGATAACCTGAAATGCTTCTTTCCAACTGATGTGTCTTTGAAGAATTTAAATCAGGTGGCCTTTGCACTAGTGGAATGAGAAAGTAAGGCAGTCAGCTAAAACACATCTCTTTTTCTGCTTTTTCTTTTGTGGGCACGTGTAGAATTTTGATTGCACAGGTAGAATATCAGCCGCATGCGTCGGGGTGATCGGTCACGCAATCAAATGCAGGATCATTCTTTACCATAAATGCATTAAAAGAAAATCAGTCACATAGATTTGGCTTTCAACAGAGCAGCAGGCTGTGTTCTATTCATAACAAATCAGCTCACGCTTTGGGGAAAGCTACAAATCACTCCCACAGCATTATTCATTGGATTGTCCTTTGCATCCCTCCAAGGAATTCTTATTCATGCTCTCTGCTCTTGGGCTAATGGTTACTGTGGGGGAGGCAGAAAGAAGGAGCAACCTCCTTAGGACAGCTTGGGTTTTTTTTTGGGGGGGGTGGGTGGGTGTTTTTAATAACCAGGTTTTCATATTTCTGCTTTTCATGGCAGGCAAGCATTCTAATTGAATGCATGGTAGATTATCCAGGTTTAGGTTTAATGAATTTCTTATGATTTAGCTGGAAATATCCATTTTCTATCAGTGTGAATCCATCATTAGTATTGCTAAGGCATAGATTGCATTAGTGGTTGTACATAAAGCTCCTTGTTGAACTCAGAACCTGTTGTACTGAGCTCTAGACCTCACAGTATAGAAAATAGTAATGAATATTCAGTAGAAAACTGAAATAGTCAGGTATGAGTCTATGCCTTAGGAGAGATAAGCAAGAGAATTTCAAAATTCCCCCAAAAGATGTGGTTGCCTAGGAACATATATACCTCTGCCTTGAACAAGCTAAGGATTATATTAATTTACATCTCATAACCAAAGGGGCTAAATTCCCCTCTCTTCCTCTGCCTGCAGTCTCAGCAGGGAGTACTGATGATACACCCAGGCCAAATACAGCCCCACACAGCTCAGAGGAGAAAGATGAGGATTTTGGTGGCTGCTTTCTGCTGGGCTCCTGCTGCCTCAGTTATCACTCTAGCAGTATCCCTTCAGGGCTGGCTCCAGTGTGGCAATCCCTAAAAACACAGCATGAGGGACCTGGTGGTGCTCAGCAGGCAGGGGCTCCAGAGGCAGGGTGGGCTGTTGGGGAGGCTGTGCCTGCAGTGCTGCAGAACATAAATGTAGAGAGAAGAGATCCCTTGAACAATATAGACCTGACTGTGATGGTAACTTTAAGAATTGGGATTTTGGAAGGAGGTTCACAGCAGCCCTCCTTCTGCCTCAAGCTGCTTCAGGGGCAGCCTTGAAGCAATTGAATCAACTAGGTTGTTGGCTAAGTAAGCAGTCTCATGCTATTTCTCTTGCACTGAGCAATTTGTTAACTGATGTTCAACATGTGAGACATGCAAAACAGAGCAGCAATTGATTTTCTCGTGTTAGTGCATGGACATGGGTGTAAAGACTTTGATGGAATGTGTTCTATGAATCTTTCCAACCATTCAATATCTTTCCATAGAGCATACAACAATTATGAGGTGCTCCTGGGAGCTGGGTAGGACTGGGGCACACAGACCCAGTGTGTGCTGAGCCTGGCTTCTCACCAGGGCATCAGTTTTCAGCTTAGAAGGGTGACATTTGCTTTTGCTTCCACTGCTGAGAAAACTTGAGCTGGCTTTGTTAACACTGCACTGTCCATTGGAGGGATGGACAGCAGATTTGAGCACCTCTCCAGGTGTTCCCAAAGAACATCAAGCTTTGAATTGCAGTGGCTCAGAGCTGGACACACCATTCATTCTGCTGCCTCTGTGAAGAGGGTATTGAAATTGGGTGGAAAGGCAGAGTGGGCAGCAGTTAGCTGCACTTCTCTCATGCATTGTTTCTGTACCAGCTGCCAGAAGTTGCAATTCTGAGTTCAAATCTGCATCAGATACTCTACAAAAGATTTTTGGTCAAGTCATTGCAGGGAATTACTCTCAGTGCTTTCTTAAACTGTACATCTCCTCCTCTCTGGGGCTTGACCTCAGGTTTATGGAGTGGTCCTTGGGAGACAGCCTGACAACTGCTGAGAAGGCTCCTCTCAGACTACAATCAACAACACAGGTCTCAAAGACACCCACTGTTGGGAGGAGAGGATTAAAAGCTGAAGATTGGTGAGAAGGGGTAGATTCCCTCACGTGACCTTGCACATTTTCTCTCGTACTGGAGAATATCAGTGTGGGAAACCCTGTATTATGCCTGCTGATTGCTGTTTATCCCCTGCCCATTTTGAGAAGCAGAATTTCTGACAGTGCAAATGTTCCCACTTGTGTGTCTCTGCTGCCTGGGTGTTGTTTCAGGATCATCCTCTTTGCAAGAGTAAATTTATTTACTCTTTGCGTTTCAGCCATAGTTTTGTGGTTGTTCTGGTCACCTGCCTGTGTCTATTCACACACCCACCAAAAAGGGTGTTTGAATTCATTGCTGCTCTCTCAATAATCTGAGAAATAGTAAGAGGGAAATAAATATCTACTTTATTGAGAGTATTTATCATGAGCCCATCCTTTTCCAAGCAGTGCAAATAACTCCTAAAGTGAAGATCTTGCACTTCAGAATAATGACGTGACTCAGACAGTAGATGAAATGAGTAAAGCAATAACATCTCATGCAAGAGAATCTGTCCCATCAAATACATGCCATCTGCACAGAGGATAAGGCTTCAACTTTATTTTCTCATTACCTCTCCTTACAGCAGCAGTGAATATGAAGCCAGAGCAAAAACATTGTTGACTGACACAAGGAGGCCATGGATTCAATTATTCAGCCATGCCCCTCATGAACTTCTGGAACCTGAACCTTATGAAAAACAAGTGAAGGATCTGGTAACATTAACATAAATATACGGTATGAGTCCAATCTCAAGAAATTATTTTCAAGCATCAAAATACGGATTTTCTCCCAGATGGATCCTGACTCATCAGGAAAAATGGTGGTATCAGAAAATCAGGCTACCACTCCAAGATGATATAGTTTTTCAAAATAGGCTGTCAGTTAAATATCAAACTGCCTCAAAGGTTAATTTGTTAGAATGGCAAATTTAAATGACACATCTAGATCTGGGAATATCAGAAAGCTTGAGTTTCTTTGGTAGAACTGGTTTGTCATTTCCAAACATATCTTTACTAAATATGCATTTATCAGCTTTGTACAGATTTTTTAGTTTTTATATCCACACATATATGCGTGCACACAGAGAAGAAGGAAAATCTTATTCCTACATGTTTCAAAGATTAGAGGAAATAAAATGGTGACAGTTGAGAACGTTTCCAGGAAGAAAAAAATCAGTTTCTGCTTTAACATAGCATTAGATCAGCATCTGGCCCTCCTCTATGGAAGGAATTGATAATTTCAAACAGAAGATCACCTCATTTTCCTCCTAGAATTCACTGACATAAAGACCAAAGGTGTCAAACTTTTTTTTGGTAAGGTCTTTCCTTCAGACATTTAGAACTAAAAGCCACATGGGAATGCCAAACACTAATTTGTTTTAGCCCTTCATTTACACAGACAGGTGAAGCCCTGCCTGCTTGAGCCTATCCACATTTCCTAGTGAACACTTAAAAAAAGCCTCGTGACACAAAAATACCTTATAGCAGTGCAATAGAAATACTTGGGTAGATAATTCAGTTAGTGTCAGAATTGCTTCTCAATTTAATCTTTTTTGATGATTTCCGTGAAACATCTGGGAATCTTTACAATTCTTTCCTAGGGCATTGAAATTCAGCTGATCACCTACTGTTTTAAAAGAACTAATCTAATGTTGTGATTAGTTAAAAATCTTTTAGAGGAAAGAATTGAAACAGAAACAGATTGAAAGCATTCTGGCATCTGTAGGAATTAATACAAACTTGCTTCCCCTGTCTGTGATTCCTAATTGAATTCTGTATGAAGCAGGTTGTAACCTTTCTTCCAGCACCTGATGGAAATATTTTGTGTCTTTGTCCTCCCTTCAAGATCAAGACACCCACCTCGTGACTCAATAGTGAATAACAAGGGGAATGAGTTATGAAGCTGGAGTAGCTGGCTTGATTAATTAATTCTGTTTTTAAAGTGCTCCCAATGTTGAAGGGAGCAGGGAGTGAGCAAGGGACATTGGAGGAAGCGGGAGAAAGGAAATGCAAGCAAATGAGGAATCAAAATGGGTTTATGTTCCATGAGATGTACACATTTAAGGTACCTTGTGGGGACTAATATATTACAGCTTTGGAAATGAGGTAAGAGAAATCTTAAGAGGTCCTGAAGAGTCTGGTGGAGGGAAAAAGCGAAGAGATGATCATACTTCTGATATGAGTGGTAAAAAAATAATGTTCATTGGTGAAGAAACTCCAGCTGCTTAACCAGTTTAATTTTTTTAGGCTTGTGCATGGCTAATAATACTTGTCAATAAGATGTCTTCTCCTATATTATGGAGGTTTTCTGAGCAGTGAAGAGTAATCTTTTTAACACTAAAAGTGAAGAGCCCAATTCCCTCTTCACTGCCAGCCATGACTGATGTGTTTAAATCCTGTTCCAGTAGCATAAACTGAGCTCCCAGGACCCTGTCTCTAACATGCTCAAATGCTTCTCAAAATGGTTTCAGCCACTTCAGGCCAATACTTTTTAAGCTACAAATGGAACAAATAGAAAGTGGACCTGTGTGAAATACCTGTCCAGCTCTGCCCACAGAATAGATAGGCTTCTTTGGCCTTCATCATAGCACAGATCAACATACAGCAGTTCCAAAGCTGAACTGGATTTTCCTGATTCCTTTGTTCTGTTTGCCCCATAACTCAGAGCACTGGAGATGCATGGCCAGTTTTTTCCTGCCCTGTTCTCTGAAGTTTGTGTGGGTGAGGCTGCCGGAATGCAGAACACTTCACTGTTGGTGAAAAACCTTGGTCCAAGTTTTGCATGAATGCTACTCAAACAGCACTGGTCCCTTTTTTCTTTTTTTTTCTCTTTCTTTTTTTTTTTTTCTTTTTTAGGCCCTTCTCCTCAAAAAGAGGAAAATTAGAATGGAAATCAAAGCAATTCAGAGGGGATTTTTCCAACTGCTTCTCAGAAACACATCAGGCATGTTTCTGATAGCAAGGTGTGCAGCAGGCTGAGTTGCTTATGTTTCTCCTAAGCCTCATACATCATAGGTGTTTAAATAAATTATTTCATAAAACCCCAAACTTAAAAAAAAAACAAAAAAAACCCACCACAAATATCTTGCCACTGAAGTTCATATCTTTCTAAGTACATTCATTATCCTACAAAAAGTGCTGAAGACACTTGTGTGCTGAAATGACTAATCGATTTTTTATCCTATACACACACACCAACAAATCAAAAGGAAAAGCAGCTCTGATAACATTTAAATGGGGAGGCTTATTACTGAAACAAACAGAAAAGCATTTTAGTTTCAGATTGAAGAACACATTTTGTAAGACATATCACTTTCTTATCCTACGCTTGCAAAAAAAGCTAAAGTAATTTTTTTGTGTATTAATAATCCATTGGAATTCTCTGACCTGATAACCCAGTGGTTACTACAGTCACATTGTAAGATCTATTCCCAGGCTTAATCCTTCCTCATCACTACCTGGGAATATTACAGACAGGAGCTATCAAATCTGATAACATTTTATTTATCAGACAAGCTGTTTCTGAGCCCTATTTGAACACCCATGGCCAGGAAAATAAAAGGGGAAGAGCTCAGTAATAAGAGGAATCTCATTTAGGTGGATTGAAAATCATGTCACTAAATTGCTATGTCTTCTACATCCCTTGTGTCTTTGGAACTTTACATTTCAAATTGTTATCAATGACCATTTTGTGTAACTTAGCTTTTTAGAGCTAGACCTTTACTTTTTGTGGGACTAGAAAAGATCCCAGACATCCTTTCTATCCAGGTAGGCACTGGTACATCTCTTCCCCCTTTCCTTGTGGCTACATGTGGTATGGTGCTAAGCAATCCTTCTCTTCATTTCCAGTGAATGTTTCTGATTTTCAAGTCTATTCCACTTTAAGAACAGCAAATTTTTCAAAGCTGAACCCCCTGGCCAGGTACTCAGCTTATCATGACTAATTCAACATGTTATCCGTAATATTTATCCATTCACAAATGCACACACAGAATTAATATTGTAGCTGTGATTTGAGGCTGATTGAGAAAGATACTATGTACTGACTATGAAAGGATTTGGGGCTTGTTTCATAATGTTGCTATTCAGTTGGTAAACTTTTCAGTGTCAGATTTTCAACTTTTCCATCCTGTTGAATCAGACCATCCAGGTCTTCAAAATTACTGCCAAAAGTTGCTGTCTGCAGTGCATTTCCTATTAAATCCCCACTAATCCTCAAAATCTCTTGTGACTTTGTCCTTTTTACCTTCTCTCTCAAAAAATATTGCTGAAGCCAGTAGTTTGATAATTGAGGATTTTCTTTCTCTTCAGAAGAGTATTTTATTTTTGCCATCATAATGAACTTTTCTGATAAGTGCTGGAAACAAACTTCAGGCAGGTATTGACCAGGAAATTCTTTCAAATGTGCTTCACTCTGAGCTGGATCTTTGGCTGGTACAAATGGAAAGGATTCCTGCAAAGCTTGCAGAGGTGTAACAGCTGCAAATCTGGAGCAGAACTAGCTCCTAGTGAATGAAGAATTGTTCTACACAGTGTGTTCTGCAATGTTTTATTCTTCAACCTCCATTTTGTGCTAAGACTAGTTTGTTGGATATTGTTTTCCTCCAACTGCCCCATTGATCAGACAACGTGTTGCTTGTAATTAAGTTTGGTATCTACTAGAGATATGTAGCAAGAGGAGCATTGTTTATTTCTCCTGACGAGGTCCAAATGTGTGGGATTTGGAGTCAGTCATAAGGAAAGCACAGCACAGAGATGTATTGACATGCCTCAGAAAAAACAGAGAAGATCAAGGCAGGAATTCCTTACCAGAGTTTATTGGCAAAACCATTTTATTTTCGTGTTTACCTTTTTGTGAAAGTTGATGCTTATGTTCTTTCCATGTAACTCCATTTTCAGCTCTTAGGGCTCCTGGATTTTAGCAGTAGCTTATTCCCCCTTGCTCTGTTTTTAGGATGCTTTGGGTATGTCTGGGGACTTTTTTATTTCTATGGTGCTTTGAAAAAAGCACTCCATTTGCTGCAGTGTATATTTGCTTGTGTGAAAGGCATCTGCTTTATAGCTCAATGTACATGGAGACGCTGAAGTTTGTAGGCTTATTTTAAATGATGCGTGGACTTGCTAATTTGGTTTGTTTTCCCCTGTGCTTATTTCCCATATAATTCTTCACTACAGGAGTCAGGTATTACTGTTCCCCTTTGTCTATTTTCCTCACAGCAGACAGGAGGTAGAGTTCAATGGAATTGCTCTTTTCATTGTGTTTTGTTAGTCCATTCTGAGCCTAAAGGATTCAGATGAAGGAGGCAAAGGATCCCTGGCATTCTCTCTGCTCTTCCTTGGCCAAGCTACAGCCCTAACACAGACCCTCCACGTGCAGGTGTCCTGCCAAGCCTCCTGGCCTCAGCCACAAGCAAGGGAGGATGAAGACTTGTCTTGTCTACCATGCCAGTGCTTAGAGATTTCTGCAGGGTGGGAGAGAAGGGCATTTATAGCTACTGAAGTCTGCAGGGGTCTTAAGGTTTTTCATCTCCATTGAGAAGACAATTGTTCTGACAGGAGGCAACTTTTCACATCTGCCCCATTTGCAGTGAACACACTGAACATTTCTGTACTAGGACCATTTGTAAACATCTACCAAAATCACACATCAAAGAAGGCATGGTTTCACAGCTCAAACCTGCTTCCTCGAGGTTTTCAGTAGGATTCCAGAATGATTTTCTTTTGCGTAACAGCATTGTGATTCCTTTGTTCCTTGGTCCCATTTATCTAGCAGGGGTGTGTGGGAGAGCCTCAGAAGTTTCTTATCTCAATTTGTATTTAGGGTCCTGAAATTCTTCTTCATTAAAAGCTGCATTGATCTTCTGGATGTAATTACATCTGTCTTCCTGTAATTATTAATTTCTTAATAGCTTTATGAAGGGCTCCTTATTCCATCTTAAGTGCCATTTGGATGCCCTTTTTCCTCTTGCACAGATTGAATCAGTAATAATAAAGCTGACAGAAATTCAGCAAGTGCTCTACAGATATTGCCTGCAGTGATGGTTTCACTCACCTGTGAAATGCAGCCATCTCTGGAGTGGAAGCCACTGAATATTTTAACAGAATCTTTCTGAAAGAACAGAATTAAGAAGTCTACATAAGCAGCTCATTTTTGTACCAACTTCTGCATTTAAGAACTTTCTGGATTTTTGTTGTTTTCAACTTTGGAAATGTAACTTGAAGGGTCCTTTTCAGGAGATAGATTTTTCTCATGATCTGATATCCCAAGCATCTGGCTCATCTTGGAGACATTCAGCAATTTTTTGTCTTTGTAACTATGGTGACCAGGTCAACCAGTTGATTTTACCTAGTTAATTTAATTATTTTCTGACCATGTGGCAAACTGAAAGCTGCTTATTCTCAGAATGGGGAAAGAGGAGTTTCTTGTGACTTGGACAGAGAGGAATGGCCTCTACTCTCTGCATTTAATCCATAGGTGCTGTTTCTCTTATCAAATTGCCTGACATAACTGGTATTTGTTAGCTCGTAACTAACAGTTTTGCCGTGTCAGATCAAAGTTCTTTAGGGCTCCTGGAGGGAAATAATAACTGTTCAGCATACTTTGATAGAAAAACTTCTATTGATTGATCAAGAGGGTTCCTTACTTGCCTTATCTTCTTCAAATTCCTCTTTGGATATGTCAGGGAAGAAAGTAAAGTCTGAAGAAGAGAAGGCAGTGATCAGGTCTGGGTTGCACTACATACATGTTGTTTGAGAGAACAATTATGTTAGGTTTCAGATGGTGGTGGATGGTCCATCTGGCCATGGATGTGCTCACCTTCTTGCTAAGAGCATATGTTTGCAGTCAGTGAGGGTTTAACAGGCAGTTCAGTCCTTGGTCTCACTGTTAAATCTTCACTTGTGGTGGCCCTTCCCAAGATACAGGCTGCTCTCAAAATTCTCTTATGCTAATTAGCCCTACTCCACTTTCTTTTTTTTTTATAACAGACATGGAAAACAAGAAGATACCCTCCATACCTTCATAACTTCATAATCTATTAGAGCCAACAGCACTGGGTATAGTACCATAAGTATAGAATCATAGGATGGTTTGGGTTGGAAGTAACCTCAAAAATCATCTGGTTCCAACTCCCAGCCATGGACAGGGACAGCTTCCACTTGACCAGGTTGCTCAAAACCCCATCCAACTTGGCCTTGAACATTTCCAGGGGTGGGGCATCTCTGGATAGACAGGTAACATCAGTACGGTCACTGAAATTTGAAATTGTTTAGGCCACAAAACACTACCAAACAGCTTGCATGTGCACAGGTCCCAGCAACACTCCTGAAAACCTGAGCCTCCTGCCCCACCCTGGGATGCACAGGGTGATAGCCATGCCGCTGTGTTGAACATGGAGCTGGCAGGCCAGCATGAGGCTGGATGACTCCACACCACAAAACCATCACAGAAAGGCAGCAACTGTGTCTGCTGCCCAGCCCACTAAACTTTGGGAAACGTATCTGTGTGCAATAATAAATACCAGTTTTAGTGCTTTGAACCAGTTCAAAAATTTGGCAACAAAGAATTCTTTGAATTTTTCTTTCTTCTTTCTGCAGTAATTGTACCAAGTTACACACAAAGGAAAAGTATAAATACTCTTTTAAAGTTCTGGACCTGCCTTTGGACAAATGGATTTCCTTTTGCATCCCTACAGCTTTTAAACAAACAGAACTATTGCCTTGCTTTTGTTTGGGTTCCCCTGCTGATATCACTTAGGTTTTCATCTGACTCTGCTTTAATTTCCAGTGAGATTCTTTCTCTTTAAACTGCAGGGAACGCAAAACCCCAGTCGTTTACTGATCCTTGGTACAGTGCAAGGACAGGATTTTCTGCCATTCCAGTAGTTCTTATTCAAGCAACTGGGGTTATGGTCGCTTCTAAGGATCCCCTGCCTGTTTTGTTTGGGTTTTTATCCCAGACAGATGCTTTCTTCTTTGCCTATGCTCTAAATACCTAGAAAAGCAGTGCAAATCAGCATCAGCTTTAGGGAAGGAGCACATGGGTGAGCCTGAATAAGGCACCCTGAAGCCTTATTTCAGGAAGCCTTATTACCCTGAGCACATAGCAACTCTCCAGCAGCCGAGCTCAAGTGCACACAGGGAGAGCTTCTGTCTCGGGGCAAAGAGCTTCTTGCCCTATTAGCTATTCCCAGCTGCATTCTGCCTTACTGACAGTCTTACTGATGGTCTTTTTGGCATGGATTCAGGTGGGAGCACAGTGTTTCTTGGTGCTAAGGTGTCCAGGAGGACTGGCAGCAATTTTGAGCTTGTCCTTGTATTGGTATTCCATTCCACCCCATTGACCATCCCTTAGCTCACTGAAGTTTACTTTTGTTTTTCTTTTTCTTAGCTATTCTAATAAATTCCGTGTTATTTTTTAGGGTTTTTTTGGGGGGTGATGTTATTTTTTGTTTATTTATTTTAATTGCAAGACTATTAAAAAATTGCCATAAATAATATGAGGCTGTTGTTGAATACTGAATTTTTGGATGCTTTCCAAATTTTTTTAATCAGGGAAGGCACACAATATTTTTAGTATTTTTAATGGGGGTTTATGTGCTTCTAATAGCCAAGAGTTGCACTTGGTTTAACATTAAAAAACAGGTATTGCTCTACTTTTCATCACGCATATCAACATAGTTCCATAAAAGATGGATGCTTTCTTTTGTTTAGATGCAGTACAAGGTATTGTTTTCAATGTGTATTTAGATTAGGAGTCTGTCCCTGTGTGTTTGAAGACAAAAATGAGTAAATACCACTGGCTTTTTGAGTTCTGCTCCTGCTTCTGCTGTTGACCCACAGGGTGCACGTGTAACCCATCCTCACCCAGACCATACCTCTGCCTGATCCTCCCGAGGGAAGGACTGAGCAGCCCTGTCACAAACGTGTCAGGAAGGAGGGTTTGAAGGAACAACATTTACTCTTCTTCTAATCAAGGCTAAAACCAGAAAACCCTGGGGACAAAGGAGGAAAATTGTGTTATGCTTGGATGGATTTAAAAATGCAAAGAAAAAACCCACAAGTTATTTCAGCATTCAATGTTACATTGCAGCATACAATGTTACAAAATTTGCAGAATATATGCCTAGAATTCAGTCTGAAATGAAAAATCAAAGAAGCTTTGTCACACATTTCCATTACATATTACCAAACCTTCCCCAGTGAAATCTCAGCCGAACAGGGCATGAGGTAATTCTGAGCAGATATAAATTCTATTTCTACAAACTACATTTTGCAATTCTTACTTTATTTCATCCATGGTTTCTTGAGCAGAACCAATCTAATCACAACACTTAGATGACAGGCTCTACAAGTATTGTCATAGTAGTAATAATAATAATAACTAAAAGGACTGCATCAAGTGTCTCTGCTTGTTTAGCCATACAATTCTTGTGTTATGTTTTAATCCTTTTGCTGCTGTCTCAGTTCTTAACAATGCTAGAAGGCATCATCTGCAACTAAGTATTTCTCAGTCCTAAAATCAGCTTCATGTAGTGAAAGTAACCCTGGAGATAGCCATTGAGGTCATTCTTCAGTGTTTCATCAAAAAGCCTTTTGTATTTACTCCCAATGTTATTTTGCTTTATTGTGTTCTTGTCATTGCAGTTATATGCTTCACATATTTTCATTGGAATATAATCCCCTTCTATGTGGACTTGCACAAGACGGCTTTGCAAATGCAATTTATTTTTCAATTTTTTTATCAAAGAGCAGAGTCATCTACCTGGAATAGATGATCTCATTAGGAAATGAAAACTTTTAGCTTTTAGAACAAGTTTGATATTATTTTTTTCCAACTCTTTCCCATTTTCTTCATGCCAAACACATCATATAATATAATGAATTATGCACACAGATGATGAACTGGTACCAAATCACCTTTCTTCTGTGTAACAGATAGTTTTACTTTGTGCATACAGTGGTCTGTCTTCCTGTTGATGTATCCTTGGATAGGGAAGAAATTTATGACAGGCCTGCTGAAAAGGCTAATGGAAGTCACAAGCATTTTCCTGCCCTCTGGCAGGTTTCTTGGAACTAAGAATGAAATTGGAAAGTGCCCTGTTGTAATGATGCATTTAAAGTAAATCCCTAAGAATTTTCAGCCATTTCATCTCTGAAACTTTGATTGATTTCAACTACTGCAGAAAAATGATTCATATAAGGGAATTTTAACAAGATTTAAGCAAGTGGAATTTTGGAATTAATTCATTAACAAGACTCATCTCATTTAGGAGTTTAGCATATTAATCAGCTCAGTGTTTTACCTCCATTTTTTTCCTATCCATTTCCACTGTAGTATCAGTGTACTTTTGAAACTCTCCCTGACTCATTTTTCATCTTGTTAAATTTCTTCAGCTCTAGAGAAAAAAAATACTGGCTCTTCAGTCACAGTACTGCATTTTTAAACAAAGCTTCTAGATGTTTTAATTCTCTTTCCTTTTAATGAAACAAGCCAACTGTGCATGTTTAAGTGGACTTTGAGATACTTTGGCAATGTGATGAGTGAATCTGTTATAATTGTACTTGGTGTATTTTTCTGGACCAAGTTCAGACTGATATTTAAGCATCTGACAGTCTGTGAACCTTGGTGATAGTCAAACCCCAAAATTCAGATGTTAAGAGTGTTTTGTCTACCAGAACCTTGGTACACATAGCTATGTCAGGTGCATGGTTATAGTGTCCCCCTCTGCATCAGGAAATGTGAATTTAATTTTCACTTCGTATCTGTTTGAAGAGGGAAACTCAGCTACTTTGCCATGCATCTGCTATTGGGATGACTGGGATCCCAAAAGATCACAAGGCACTTTTCAGGATTATGACTTTTTGGCCCATATTTGCTAAAATAATTTCGTGTACTTACAAAATTGTACAAGTGCACGAGGGTGCCTTCATATTACCAAAATAATTTTGGTATTTAAGGACTAAATAATTTCATGGACTTAGTCTTTTTTCTCCAGTCCTTCAGCTCCTTGCTTGTTTGTTTTTTGGTTTTTGTTTTTCAAGATAATAGGTTTTATAGTTGCAGAAGGATTCTCAGTATAGATAGATGCATTAGACATTATGAGATGGTCTCAGTGAAGTGGCCCCTGCAAGTTTCTTCTCTGAGCATAATTAATATATTCTGCAAGGCAGCTGTGCATATGCTCATTTTAACTTGTTTTGCAGTGGAAGAAGAATTAAATGTGTGCTTAATCTGAAGCTCATGTTCAAGTGCTTTGTTGAATCAGGCTCCATAATAACATTACAGTCTCTTCTAAATAGTGTTTCTCTGTTCCTGTGTTCCTGACTAGATTGAGCAATGTACTGTTTAATTACATCAGAGCCACTGAATATTGGCATTCAGCTCAACCCTAGGTAATGCTTCTGATTTCACTGTCCCCTTATCTAACAGATGTGACATCTTTACACTAGAGTATCTTATCCTCTGAGTAATAAGCCTCTGTTGTAATTAATTATGTATGAAAAAGCAAGAGAACACAGCTCAAAAAGGTATTTTGCCAATAAAGCTGCCGAAAGAGCAGAATTGCATTTTTAAATCGACCTGAAATTAGGCTCAGAATTATGCAACTTCTCACTTATGGGGACACTTAATGGAAAGAGGAATGTAATTAATAAGAGCATAGTAACTTTTGAAGTTTCAATAAGATCAGTGGAAAACTCAGGTGGTAAAACTAAGCTGACTTGGAGGCCTGTCTTGAATTTGGACATCTTATTCTGCAGGTGAACATGAACGCTGACCTGTGTTTGTGCAGTGAGTGGGAGCCAGACCAGAGAATAACCCCCATGAGCTGCATGAGGCTTTCATCTGAGAGATGTCAGAAAAAACATCACCCTTATCTGATAGTCAGAGAGATGAGTAAGGACTGGTCCCTTCCTACAGCAAGGATTTCCTGAGCTGTTCCTGAGCCGACAAAGGCTCAGGCTCAATGCAGAGGAGGATTTCATGAATCCTTCGGAATTAGGAAGGATTTCATGGGATGCTGGTAGAAAGAGTTCCTGCCCTAAAGAACAGAGGGATTTGGAGGACAAATGAAGGGGACAAATACCAGTAGAAAGAAGGGACGGGAATAAAAGTAACATAAACTTTTAAAGCTTAGTGTAGAATTTAGATGCAGAAGTATTTTTCTTGTGGGCTGAATATCTCAGGCTGTGTGCACAACTGAGAGATGGCACAGGAATTATCTCTCCTATCTGCTATAAAACCCCACAAATTCCCCCTTATTTCAGCTTGCAGACCTGTTAGGCAGACTTCTCTAGGGTTGTGAAAAGGTCAGTACTACAGCAGTGAGGTCAAAACCCTTTCCAACCTTCACATCCAGTAACTGAACAAGTTCTGAATACAGAGTTATTGTTATTGCTGTCTCATTCCCCTAAACGTTTCAGAAAACATTAAAAAATAAAAAAGAGGGGTCTCACTACTGTGGCTTTAAAACTAAACAGTGTAGGGAGTATAATAAAGGCAATATGAAAAGAGGGTTTGAGCCAGCAGCTTGAGTCTAACCTGACTTTATCTGTTGATGAATGCAAATTGGCATTGTCCCCTTGATAAATTAAATCAAGCTTTGATGAAATACACAAATCAATCAATTTGTGTATTTCAGGTTTCTTGTATAAGCAATGTCAAACAAGATAATGTATACAAGCCTGCTGTGCTCTTTATAAATTCTTTAGCATGTTCCTGTTTGGAGTTATACATTTTATGGGAATTGATGATTCGGAATAGATCCATCATTCATTTCACTGCAAAAAAGAGCGGGGGGTAGATATGATAAATTGATAACTACAGGCATCAACATATTTTTAATGCTCTTGATCAATTGCTGCCCTCAGACTTCATCTGCAATGCAGGGTGGTTATGGTAGTTCACAGGCCTTAGTAATACCACAGTGTTTAAATAAACAATTGTGGGGTTTTCATACATTTTGCTAAGTAGATATAGTACATTTTAAAATGCTATAGTATTCTTAAAAAGCTGATGAAGGCTGCATTTAAGCTGAGACAAGACTGCACCATCAGATTTACACAATGATAAGGGTCTGGCACACTGCTCTATCTTGCTGCCCCAAATTGTGTGGTAGTAATTTCTACTTTGAAAAGTCTCTCTTGTAAATTAAAATGCTCTATGCCCAGATTATGGCTGGGTGAGAAGAAGTTACAGGTACACCACCAGAGCTGCTGTTGAACTGTTTTTAGGCTTTTCATCATTTTGCTACAATGAAATTCCATTTAATTCCAGAGGAATCCCCTCCTCTGCCAGTCTCCTGGAGATGTTTCCAGGGATATTCTGCTTTCACATACATATCTTTATCCTAAAGGCTCACAGTAATATTCACATTTATATTCACATCTATATTCCAAATGACTCTTATAAAAAGGATATCTTTTTCTGTTTGGATCACTCCACTTCTTTTCCAGATCTCCCTCAGATGGATATCTGCTCCTGTTATTAGGGCACAAGGTTCACTGAAGTGAACAGACATTAAAAGGCTTTGCATTAGCCCTTTCTCCCTTGAGATAACTTTATCTTACCTGAATTAGGCCATGTATGCTCCAGGCAATGAGAGATGATCTAAGGGTAACAGTGGCACAGGAGATCACACAGTCTGGTTAGGAAAGTGGGACTAATGAGCCTTATGCAGAAACAGAACAGAATATTTCAGAGACAGCATCATGCAAGGAACCCTGTACTTCTCTGGGATGAGGTCTGTACCCCTGAGCAAAGTTAGGCAGTGGTATGGTGTGGATTATTTCTGGCTTTAACATCTGCACATCACACACCATTGCACATGTCCATGAGGTCTTCAGTGGCCCTGCTACCAAAAGCAAGGCCAGTAAGGTATAGAAAGTAGGTCCTCTTTCAGAAATAGAACTGTTTGGAAAATGTTAGGAAATGGTAAATGCTGTCTTGGGCAAATAGTCATCATTATAATTTTTGTTTGTCTCAGTTAACATTATCATTTCAGGAGAGATTAGAAAGGGTACCCAGCACACAGGCATGGCTCAGGTTATCTCTGATCACCAAAGCTCAAGTTCATTTTTGGAGCAGTTTCAGTCCTGCTACATCAGCTATTCTGTCATGCCCCATTACTAGAGATGGGGTTTTTTGAGGCCCCAATACTACACTTATTATTGTGACAGAAAGATGTGTGTTACTAGGAGATCTTGTGGAGTGGGTAGATAAATAGAAATATATTTACATCTTCAATTGAGTTACCCTCAATTTCAGTGTTGTGAAGGTAAGAAAATGTTGCTCACATCAATGACTTCTTAAAGATTGATCTGCAGTCTGTTCCTTCAGAAGAGCTGAATGAATGACTTAGAATTAAATGTTTTAAATCTCCTCTGCCATTTACTTGTTACAGAGCATTGTATCATACATCTGTGTCTGCCTAAATTACCCAGATTTGAAAGGTGAATAGATAGTTTTCCAAGAGGATAAGAATTAAATGCCTCTCTCTCTCCTTCATCACAAGATCAGACTTTAATTGAGAATGACAGAATCACAGAATATGCTGAATTGGAAGGGACCCATAAGGATCACTGCGTCCAACTCCTTACTCTGCACAGGATATTCCCAAGAGTCACATCATGTGCCAGAGTCCAACCAGCCTCTGGGTGGAGGAATTTTTTTCTAATATCCAACCTAACCTGTCCTGACACAGCTTCAGGCCTTTCCCTTGGGTCCTGTCACTGTCACCACAGAGAAGAGATCATCACCTGCTTCATTAGCCCCAAAATGGAGATATTGGTAGTTATTCAACTTGAGGGTGTATCATGCGCAACATTACAGGATTCAGAGCCACTGAGAGCGGAGCACATGTGTCTGAGCACAGAGAAACCCTGAAAAGATTGGTTTTTGATTCAGCTTGTGATTCTACCCTATGCTGGCCACCCCTTCCCAAATGCATCCACCAATGTTCTCCACTCCTAAAGATCTCCAGCAGCATTTCCCCAGGTGGTGAGATGTGATGCAACAAGAGTAGTACACGAAGAACACGCCTGGGAAGGAGGAAAAAGGCAGAGGGAAGAAAATCTTGGGAAGTTTTTTTTTAAGAGAACTTGTGTCATATCCCGCAGTCTGCAGAGACATCTTGCTCATTTCCATGCTTTCATCTACATAAATTAATTCAGCCTACATCTGGATCCCAGAATTTTAGGAACACATTTAGTATTCTGTGATGCTAAATCCTTATTTTGTTTTGCTTTTATTTGCAGTGAAATTAAAACTCAGCAAAGTGTAGAAGCAATTCCTTGCACTCTTCAGTTATGACATTTGCCTTTTTGGCTGACACAGAGGATTGAAATAGAGATTCTAAGGTTTGTGCTGAGGAACGTGGTGTTCACAGTAAAGAACGGCTAAGGTCCTCTGGGGTTCAGTGTTACAAAGACAGATTTTGGAATATGTCACTACTGGGTTTCACAGTCATTAGTGTTTGTTTGCACTGATATTATACTGACCATTTTTTTAACCTTGTCAAGTGTTTCTCAAGTTTCAAGAAATTTTCTTTCATCAAAGCACAAGAATTGCTCACCGTCTATAAATGATAGTTAACTCTGTGATCTGTAGAAGCACAGATTCTGAGTTTGTTCTTGCTGGTCTCCTAAGTGGCACAGCCCATAGAACATCACCTGATGATTCTTGCTTAAAAATTTACACTTGGCCTAGAAGAACACATGTCAAGAATGTTTCACTGTGATATAAAGATCTGAATTGTTGAGGAATCATAGTATTTTCCCCAGTAATCAGTTTTTGATCAAAGTGATAATACTGAATGTCCTAGATGCCTCATTTCACTTTGAAAATGTTATGGTTCATGCAACCTCCTTAACAATACAGCGTGTTCTGTTAAGCACTGTGTAGTAAGATGAATATTAAACATATCAGATTGACATTAGATATTCTTCATAAAATCCAGTAAAGTTTGAAGGTGATGTAGCAGAGTATGAAACTGGTAGAGGAACACCTAATTGTTATTAAGGGAATTGTTTGTTCAAGAGGTTTTTAGACACTATTTGATCTTTTAATTTCTGGGATTATTTAGTAGATGACCAGAAGCATTAACTTGTAGGGCTGATGTTCTCATATCTGTGTCCTGGCTAGGACACAATCATTCACTGGTCAAAGACATGAAAATTATCCCAACAAAAATATGAATGAACTGCTCTGAGGGTCTATAATAGATGGTTTTAAAAAAAGGAGGAATAAGATTAGAATGTTTCTATGGCAAATACAGGCCATTTCCTTAGTATGCAAAGCATTTATTTTTATGCAAGCTGTGTTTGTGCAGTTTCTCTGGACAGGAATCCAAAGCAGCTGTGCTTTTCTATTTGAATTCCTCCATAGGTTATAATGAAGAATGCTCCCAAACTACTGAACAGCATTTAAGGCTCTATTTTTAATCTTGCCATTCTTATCTTGTTCCAAACTGCCCAAGTTTTCTGTCTCATGGATATTAAGTTGACAACAGAATTAATAAAAAGAAGGAAGGGAGGAAAGATAGAATCTTGTTATTCCATAATACAGTCAAGCTTCCATTATTTTCTTCTTGTTAACTGCACACTGGAAGCAACTGCCCTCTCACTTTGCTCTGGTGTGAAGGGTATAAAAGTAGAAAAGTTCTCCCTAGACTGAAGAAGCAACCAAAGTGATAGAAAATGTCCAGAAACCATATCCTGTGTGGGTAGAAAGGATATGTCCTAGATCCTATTGTGTGTTATTCCAGTGTGTTTGCAAAAGGCTGAAGTCGAGTGAAGAATGAAGGCATTTGGTTCATTGCCAGACTGAAAAACTGCTGCTGTTAATGAAAAGACTCTGTTCTCAAAAAAAGACATTTTCTGGAATTGAGCATGCCATTTTGAAAAAAAGAGTCTGAATGCTTCATTTAGAGAGCACCGGTGTGAGGTGGTCTGGCTTTACCAAATCTAAATGCCTGGGTGTGGAAATAGATAAAGTATATGGACTGGTTCTCAACACAAAATCATGCCTGAAAATGGAAAGCAAAAGCATCCTCCAGCTGCAGCAGGGCTGGGGGCAGACACAGTGCTGATGGAGAAGAGAGCTGGAGGAGGGGCTGTGCAGGATCCATCACCTGTCAGGCAGTCTGTCCCTGTCCTGCCCAGCTTGCCTGGCTGCCTCAGCGTGTCCCAGGACTATCAAAGCTCCACTCCCAACAGCTCCAAACCAGGAATCTGCTGCTCTGTGCTACCCCACTTTTCTTCTCTCACTGTGAATCTCATCTTGTAGGGAACTAGGAAGAATTTTCAGGTCTGTGGAAATCATTGCACCATGCCAGGATAAGAGCCCAGGGAGAGAGCAGCTAAGAACTTTGTGATGCAGAGGCACTGGGCTGGTCAGAACACCTCTGAGAGAGGTCTGTCCATCTCTGCTGTGCTGCCTGTCTCCAACACTGGCTCTTCTCCACTGACAGCAGCAGATTAGCTCCTGTGCAGCAGCAAGGTCTGCACTCTGAAGGATATAAATCAGCATTTCATCATGCTTACCTGCCATACCTGACCTCATAAAATCTCCATTTCTTTACAATGTTTCTCTTTATTTTAGTGGCACTCTTCCCTTCAGCAGACACAGGTTTTACCATCACAGTATTGCATCTTATCCCTAGAGCATTTATAGAGTATGTGTCACAAGTTTAATGGACTGGGAATATAATTATTCTTATTGTATTAAAACTTTAAAACTTTGACTGATGGCACTCAGCCATTTTTATTTTTTAATTTATTCTTTTAACAGTGAATTGCAATACAGAAATTATTTTAAAACCCACCACAACCTGGCAGGCCAGAATTCTCCTATCAGCTACATCTCAAAATATCAAATGTTACTGGCATTTTCCTTGATTTTCCTGCTGGGTGAGAAATTCCTGGGAGCAAACTGGAATGATCTTGTATCAGAAATGACTAATTTTCTGCTGGGATTTGTACATTTTTAGGGCATTAATCTAATTTGCTGTATAATCTAACAATTGTTTTCCATGTGAATGTAGAATTTCCTTGGACAGTGGAGGAGGAAGATTTGTAATATCTTTTGTACAAATATGAGATCAGACTTGACTGAAATAGAACATGTGGTGCTGATGTAGAAATTTTTGTTATTTTTTTTCCAGAAAATATTTCTTTTTAAGTTACAGGTTTAGGCTGGTTGAATTGGTGATACCAAGGGATAATGAGCAAAACCTTTCAGATAACAGAAGTAAAAAAACCAACAAAAAAAACAAAAAAAAAAAACAAACCAAAACCTGAAAAATCAAAACAATTTAGTAAAACCTTATCAAAAAAATAAATATATTTTCAAAAAATGTTTAAAATATATCCTCTGAAAATTGCCAGGAATGTAATTCAAAGAGAAGCGAGAAGTGGATTAAAGATACACCCCCACAAAAGGAAGGACAAAAATCTATTTCTCTAGACATAATTATAGCTGCCATTTGACTGACATCTTTTTCATGTTCTTTTTTTCTCACTGCATAACATTAAAATAAAAATAATTGGGGATGGAATCCAAATATACAGTTTTTGTAGGATTTCAGCATCTGATATTTAAAATCAATAATTTGCTGAGTTTCCTTGGGAGAACAGTGAACACTGCAAGCCCTACAGTGTGGCTGTGATCATGACATATACCTTAACAAATGAAGTTAATAACTATGCACTGATATATTGAGATTTTTCCCAAGGAGGCAGCCCCATGCTGTTTTCTATTTCCTGCATGTGTTGCCTGCATGATTGAAGGCTGTGCTAGTCCTGAGATTTGTGGGGATGGATTCAAGTATATATGATAAATACTGCAGGTAATGTATGGCCATGGGCAATACTTTACTGTCTGAAGGATCTCTACCAGCGAAGGGCCTTGCAAGTTGAAGTAGAAGCCCAGAGGAAACTGTCAAAATAATTTAAGAGCATTATGTGCATTCATCCATGTTGTCAGAAAACATTTGTTTTTCCCTCGTGCCTGCTGTAATAGTTCAGGGACACAGTTCATTCTGGCTAACTAGGTGACGCATCTCCAAGGAGGTGGGCACTGCTCATGAGTAGAAACTCCTTTCACACCTTCAGACCTTTCACCTCTGAAAAAGTCATTGGCAGTCCCCAGAAGGAAGATGTACCTGGAATGCGGCAGCACTAAGGAGAAATGGGAACAGGGCAGGACATGTATCTTCGGGCTGAAAATACTGATGTGAAATTAGAAGAAATGTCAGGTCCAACCTCTCACTGGTATCAAATGCAAATGGAGCTGATAGATTTTTTAATCAGGTATACAGAAACCTCTGACCTTCCCTATTTTCCTGGGGGGCAGTGACTGTGGATGCAGTGGATCACATTATACAAAAAAAGCATCTTTAATTCTACTGGGATGGCTCAATGTATATTAACATTAATGAGCTTGAAAAGAAAGGAAAGAGGAGGAGAGAAAAAGAGGTGCCCTTGCCCTACCTCTTCCCATCTCAACATGATTTCCTTCTATGGCCTTTTCATCTCAGCATCCTTATTTGTCTGTCTGCAGATGAAGCTAGGTCTCTATTAAACAATATTCCAGAAGGGAATTGATGGCAATAGTTTTTATTTCCCGTGGTGCTTGTTTCCTCACCAGTCCACAGCTAATGAACATAAAAGGCTACTTCAGTGTTCACATCTCAGAAATTCATGAAATGTAAGCATCTGGGCTGAGTTTTGGGTGTTTTTTAATAATCAAACAGAACAATCATTTTTCACTCTCCCTTATGACCAAAACATTCAGACTGGGATTAATTTCTTTCTTTATCGGATTGAGGAACACCAGTTCTAGTCCTCCTCTAACTGATCTTCAAAGGTGTCTAAATTCCATGAGTAAGACCCAGATGCAATAAGTCAAGGTATTCCACTGAAAATTATGAAAGAGGAATATCCTCACATGGAGTTAGGTGTGTGGAGTGTGGTCATTCACAACAAGTCAGCAAAAGATTTTGGCTAGCCTGCTCAACTAATATGTCTCACCTACTGCATAAATTATTTGTGACTAATTTTTTTCCTTTTATCAAAGAAGATTGTCAAAATGTTTCTGTCCCATCTAGTGCCTATGATTACTTATTTTCAGTTTTCAGAATTTCACTTGTAAATCAGGCTTTTCACTGCTGAACAGTTCTGCAATCAGGTGGCAGTACCTGGAGCAATAATTTAACACATCTAATGAACACATTAGTGTTTCTAGCTGCTAAGCAGGATTTGGAAACCTTTCCTGCTTACCTAACACAGTCTTTGAAGAAACGTGTATCTAATGAGAGCAAAAAGCAAGTGTCTTGAAATTTTACTGGACCTCTTCCCAGAAAATGGCCTCACCTTGAGGCTTCTGAGCAAGCTTTCCTCTCTCTGAGCAGGCTGTTAAGGGAGAACCAGGATTTCCCTGGAGAAAAGAAGATTGCACCACCATGAAGGTTGTGCTTTAGCTGTCAGGCTGTAGAGGAGCAAGTCAGAGTTAAAATCACAAACTACTGCTGCTTGAGTTTGAGATGCTTCTGCAGCTGGCCTCAGGCTTGGGAAGCATTTTCTTCTGCTCCTCTTCCTTTACCTGAACGTGGTACAACATGGGGGCATAGTGCTCCCACAGAATTCTCTTCCCTCTTACAGTTATCCACACATCCACAGCTGCTCAGCCCTCAGAAGGAAAGAAAGAAAGAGAGGACTGGGTTAATACAGCTGCTGGAGGTATCTATAGAAACTCATGTGCCTAAATTATTGATAGGTGATTGCAGGCATTTGTGTAAAATAGACACACATACATTTCTAAGCTTAATGCCAGCAGTTAAATATTAATGATTCTTTTATTAAAAAAGCTTTTTATCAATTTAGCTCTGGTTATAGAATCCTGGAGGCAAGAAAAAGGCATGTGAAACCATTAGGATTTTCTGGGTGATTAGGGATGCCTTATGCACAAGAGAGCAATCCCAGTCTCAAATTTCAGTCCTCAGAATAAGGGAAGAGGGACAAACCATTCCTTGGCAGCCATGGCAGGCTGCCAGACAACCAAACAAAGAGGGCATGGAGTCCTTTGCAGAGTATCCCTAGTGTTCTGCACACACAGATTAAAACCAAAGCAAGCTACAAACAGCAGGCATTTCCAGAGGGGATGGAGGATTTACTTCTTGCTGTCCATCTCAATGCTGTTATTCTCTCTGTAGTTTTGGTCCAACTCCATTCAGACAATGACTGATCAGGGTTTTTGCCAGTCTAACAATTGTCAGGGATCTGCAGCTCCAAACAACTTCCAGCTAACACCAAACTTCTCAAACGTGCTGTGCTGAAGTTTGCAGCAGTAGCTCCAGAGGATTTTAGCCAGTAGGGCTTGGGTTTTTCCTAATGCAATTAACACTGCTATCCATTTGTCCCTGGAATGCTTTCCTGCGCTGCACTATCCTGCCATGCTGGTGTTTTTACTGCAGTGTCTAGTTAATTAGCACTCGGTCTGTCTTCCTGATACTTTGGTTCCAGTCTCATTACATTATGCAAATCTGCATCTTGCTGAATCTGCCACGTTTTAGGCCACATGCTGAAATAATCAAAACCCCTCTGCATGCCATTGTTGTTGTCCTTTCTGTTTCTGGGTTTTATTAATTTCTGTGCGTGTGTGTGCATGTGTGCTAATTTAGAAGCAATTGAAATCTTAATTTCAGTTCTCACAGAAACTGTAACATTGTCATTCTAAGCAGATGACATGAAATGACCAGGTTTCTATTCCTAAATGTTTCTGCCTGAATCTCCTATTTCTTGATAAATATTTATCATTTTAATATTGAGTGTCATCTTCCCTCATTCATTGGGTTTTTTTGTCCCAGACAGAAATATCTGAAATGGGCTGTGGGTCTAATCTTGTGAACTGAATTAAAAAAAGAAAAAAAAAACCAAAAAACCCTGCATTATTTCAGCATCTAAGAATTAAATATTAAACTGAAAGATAAACTTGGAACTTGTACCTGGAAATTTAAACTTAAATAAACAACTCAGGTAAAGCAAATAAATAAAAAAATTAAATAATATAATTATAGAATTTATAATAAATAAATATTTTAAATAATAAAAAATAATAAAATTTTTTGCAGTCAGGTCTCCAGTGTGCTAGGAATGTTCAAAATATCTGAGAAAAGGAACCTCTTATTCAAGGACTTTTTCAGTCAGAAATGCTTATAGACAGAGTGTTGCATACATACCCCCTGAAAGACTGAGATCTTGAGGAGAGCTTCGTAACTGAAATTGGTTTTTTATCATGAAAAGTTGAAACAAGTTTCTTGGCAGCCTACTGAACTGTAGGAAATCCAATATTCTGCTGATTTTTGGTTGTCAATCACATGCCATTACAAGATTGGTGGGATTAGGATCAGCAGGATAACTGGGACTGCAGCTGAACTTGCATTTTATAGTGCCACAGTGCCTGCTTTGTCGGTAATGATGGCTGCACCTAGAAACACTGAGCAGTGAAAACAGACAGCTGTAAAATATGGCTAATGCAGATAATCACCTGTCCATCACAAGTGACTTTGTGAGTTAGACCTGTTTTCTACAAGCAGAACTCTTAATTAGCTGTCCTTTGGCCCTTAGAGAGGAGCAGAGGCTGGGTGAGAAGGTCCTGCCAGCTCTGCAGCCCAAACAAGGAGGTGTTGGAGGGAAGGGAAGCAGGCAATGCAATTCACTTGCGCACAGTCAGGAACAAGGACTGCGCTCTTCTGTCTTTTGTCTTCTTTACTGTGCCTGTTACCCAACAACATTCCCATATTCCCTGGACCTTGGCAGTATCAAAGGAGTACTTGTTTCTTTTTTCTTCTGCTTCTGAGCTGCTACAAGAGAAGCAATATTTTGAAGGAAAAGATGAAACAAATTTCATTTCCTTATTTGTCTTACTAGAATCCCTCTGAACAAAATGGATCAAGCTGCTAGTTATAAGTCAGTTTACACTCAGAGATTAAAGAGAAATCGTTACTGTAAGAGGAGACTTTTCATGTACCTCCTGTCCTGGAAAAGCTGGAGGGCACACTAAAGGAGTAAAATTGAGTGAAATGATATAGAACACACTACATGCTGGAGATTCACAGTGATCTTTGCTGATGAAAGCAACAAGAGCAGCGGAAACCAGACACAACTTATGATTTGCTAATTCTCTGAACTGGTAGGACACTATTTCCAACTCCACAGCACACAGTTCAGACATTTGAATGCAGAATGAATCTATGGTGTCTCACCATGGGAGATGGGAAATTCGTCTCCAAGCAGGAGCTCATAAGGGCACTCTGACTTGGTCATGAGTGTATTAAGGCAAGATTTGATGAAAAGCACATGTAATAATTTCTTTGAGAGACACAAGTTCATCTTCTATCTTATGTAGCTGTCTAGGAAAGCCTAAATGTTTAAGAATAATTAAGAGATATGAGAATCCTATTTATTGTCACCACCATAACTCTATCACAGCTGACAAATAATGGAAGTTTCAGAGATAACATAAATAGATCAGTTTCTCAATAGAGTAGTTTCTCAAAAGGCTGGTTAAAAGTTTTCAAAGAGGACAGTTCTTGCTTTTCTTTCATGTTCAGTCTTTCATAGGGGAAAGCTTTTTAAAACTTGTACATTCTCCTGACTGAAACAAGGAAAACATAAGGAACACCTGGATTCTGACTCTGATATTTTCCTCATTTAAAAAAAAATTGGATTGGTGTGTATCCTTTTACACAGGATTTGATCACTATTGACTTTTTTGATACCTTAGGAAAATGAGTTAAAACTTATAAGGCACTTGAGATCTCATTTGCAACACTTCAAAGAAATCTCTGGAGGTGTTTAGGCTGAACTGAATACCCTTGACTCCTTTAGAAACCTCTCTCAGGGATCCAATTAATTGGAATCCACTTTCAGGCATTGTCACTCTTTTGTTCTCAGGGACCTTCTGCAGCTATGAGAGATCTGATTAGGTCTGATTGTTGACATTAGAGCTGACAGGATGCATTTGCTGCCAGGGTCTGGGCAAGACTCTTATCCAGATGAGCAGTTTCTCATCATGGGAGACGACAAAGAGGAGGGGGAAAGCAAAGAGACAAACAAACCCTTGGCCAACTTACTTAGTGAGTGAAGCTGGGATTCTGTCAGTAGTTAATTAGGTAATAATTTATTCACTGATTATCAGCACTGCCTGCCTAAAACCACAATGCAGCACTTGTATTGGAGCAAGCAGAGTGTAACTTTATAGTATACTTGTGTTGTCAATTACCTGCCTAATAGGCTTGTAATTGAAACAACTATTACCATGCAGTTCTCATAATAAGCAAAAATCACTGTAAAATGATGCATGAAGCCCCACCAAGTCTGTGGAGAGCATGTATAAATCATGTAATCATCAGCAGCTTACTTTGTGAATCCCAAAAATTGATTAAAAATAATTACACTTCCCCAAGGAACTCTTTACAGAAGTATCTCTAAAATTCAGGAACTTTTGGATGAGAGTCTGGATCTTTTAAAGCCAAATCTCAAGCCTATGGACTCAATGGATAGTTTATCTTCATAAATGTTTGGACCAGGCATTTAAGAGTCAAAGCACACCCAGATCTTATGCATTATGTCACATGCTGAATTTCCCTGACAACAAAAGGAAAAACAGCTCTGAAGCCAACTTCACTGCTGCCTTCCCAGTGACAGAGCACCATTCATCTGTCTGGTCTCACCTGCTCTGTAACTTCCCCTCTCAAACTGCTTGGAATAAGGAGAGAAGCAGACTCAGGTGCTGATATTTCTTTCACTCCATCTATTTCTATTTCTAGAAGCACTGGAGGTCAGGATGACCTGAGGAGTTCAAGGAAGCACATTATCCCTGCATCCTTCCCCCAGCATAACTGAGTTGAGAAAGCAATCACAGGCCAGGTAAAACATGGAAGGGGTTAGGATGTGGAGAGATTTAGGTATCTTACTGAAAAGAGGACTACAGTTTTAACATAATCCTCACAAATTTGGCCACTAACCAGATTAACACGGAGAACTCCTTGAAGGAAATAGTACTGCACACACTTCAGCTTCTTGTGATAAACACTTGAAACGTGCTGCAGGTTTCCCTCCTGGCAGGCACTGTTCCTGACTGTGAAGATAAGAATTATCCACACTTCTGAACCAATTGGCAAATCAAGCATATATTCAACTTATTGCTAAAGTTGTAGGAGGCATATTACATTCTGAGGGCAGAGAAAAAGAAAACATACTTATTCCCCGGGCAGAAATATTGGCAGGAAATCCTGACCTTTCTTGGTTTATTTAAGTCCTTTAACTAGCCACTTCTCACACCATACAGCATCTAGGTTAGCTTAGAGAAACCTGAGACAGTTTTCCTCATGAAAAACCCAATGAGTTAAAGACTAACTATTTGGAAGTAATCCTGATGAAACAGCATGACCTCTTTCACTTTCTTCCCTCTATTTTAATACCTTCATTTAAGTGAGAAGATCTGACTTTATAGAATATTCTGTGTTGCTCAAAAATAAAAGACTTCCACCCCCAAATCTTTATGATTAAACAGAATGCCTTATTCTGCCTTGGTCTAATTTGTTTAATAAATTAGCCATTTCACTGTGGATTCCTAAATGATAGTTGAGCCAGTTAGCAAGTTCTACTTCTTACTGCAAAACTAGTTCTTAGCTTCAAATGCCTCCTGGGTGTATACACTAGACTTTGATTTTTCCTGTTTATCCTAATAAAATCTCCTACATGAATCTCCTACCTATAAAAGGACAACAGATTTATTTTCTTTCTGTAGCATTTAAGTCAGTATTTCTGCTGTCACCACACACCTCCACTGAGAAGGTTCAGCTGAGTGGGGGCTTTTTTCAGGTCAGTTACATCCAATTAAATCCTTCAATTAAATCCTCCATGCCTTCATGTTTCTTCTGCGCTCTTGCAGATGGCAGGACCATGCTCTGACCTCCCAGACGGGCTCTCCCTGCAGATGTGGCCTCCAGAGCCAGCCTTTCACTGCCCCACACCTCTCCAGCTTCACCTGGCTTCTCAAGTGCATGTCTTCAGACACACAGTGCGCAACAAAGGAAATTAAGGCAGAGAATAAGGCCTTAACAGAGATAAGAAATGCAGTGTTGAGGACACTGGAGAGTGGAATCTTCCAGAAAGCAGCCAAGTGCTGGTAAGTGCTTGATCAGGTCCTTTTCCCACTGCTTAGGGGGATGTGGTTTCCTGTCTTTACAGCAGCTCTCCCTGTATGTCATGCTCTCTGCACCAGAAGTACGCAGCTCTGGAAAACCAAGTTCTTCCTATGATCTACATGGAAATTTGGCTCCTATACCTACCCTCAACTCACAGATCCTTGCAGCTGCCTGCATAACCTTTTCTTCCTCAGGTGTGCCCCAAAAGCCAGGAGAGGAACTCTCTGGGGCCAGGGCAGTAGCCTGCTGTGTGTCTTTGCTGGGGCAGATTGCGTGCAGAAATACAATGTGCAGCTTGGTCATGAGCAGTGCAGATCTCAAAGTATCATGAAAAGCAAATGTTCTGCATAATCTGATACAAACATATTAAATGCTGTCACAGGATGTTTGCTTAAATGCTTGATATTTCAGAGCTTTCCACAGTACATATTTAAACAACCAAAGAATATCAGGACCTTCATCTTGGCTGGGTCTTGTACTATTCCATTATTAATCCTGTTTGTTGTAGCCCATTCTTTAAGTACCTTGTGCCAAGTTCTGATGTGAAAGTGGGAAGTGAAAATAGGGCAGATATTTGAGCTCACCCATTTGTGGTGTTTGCCTCTCCCAGGAGAAGAGTGGGCTGAGCTGTTGCCAAAGGTCCAACCCCTCCAGCCCCTTCAACTGGGCAGAGACCACCAAGATCTGGCAGCTGATCTGGAGCTTTACTCTTCTGAGGGGCAAAATTCTGCCCACAGACAAGGAGGGAGTTGCTAAGGCAGCTTGGTTGTGAGAAAACAGTTCCAGAAGGTTTTATCCTGCAGGAATAGGAAGGATGTTGTTGTGGTTGTAGCTATAGGTGTAGATGCAGACCAGATGCAGATCAGGGATGCTCTGACCTTCCCTGGAAGCCTGTTCCACATCCCAATCCCATGGCAGCATGCACCTAGCTCCCAGCTATGCTCCTGTTTGTCCCATGCTGCCCAGAGAGCCCAGCTGCCTTATTTATCTCATTTAAACTTTCCCCAGCTGCTGCAGCACTTCTCTCTGAAAACCCCTTTGTCAATATCTCTTCTAGTGCCCTGGAAGGAATACAATAGTCCAGGTGCAGCCACAGTCAAGCTGTACAGAGGAAAATTATTGGCTTTTTTTTTCCTCCATAATGTAATGTCTCTCTGACTGTAGCCTTAGATTGCATCCCCTTCCTTTTCCTGCTCTCCCATTGCAAATTCATCTCTGATTTCTCTGTGGCTAGCCCTCAATCTCTGTCAGCAGCAGCGCTCCATTCCATCGAATGCAGCATTAATTTGTTAGTGTTTATAGAGCAGGGAGTGCTGTTGTGTGAGAGGCTGGACTGGATCATCTAGAGACAATATAATAGCAATGGCAGCCAGACAAAGAGAGAATTGACAATTCAAAAATAGAAGGGAAAGGAGGAACTGAAGACAAAATTTAGTGAGTAATAGATCTTTCATTTCGGTGGGAGACCAAAGATTTAAAAAATTGCTCACAGTTTATTGGCAAAAAGATTTTTAAAACCACAAACAAAAATTCTAAAAAACAGTAAAATGCTCATTTTAGACCTCACTGAGGTATTTTTTAAAACTTGAAACTAATAGTTCTGAGATTTTTCCTTTTTTCTTGACTTGTATTCTTTTACTGTCACATAATAATTTAAAAATCTCTTTTCAAGGGGAAATATTTTTAGCTTTTAAACTGTTTCTTTACATCCTTTGACCAAAAAAAAATCCGTTTAAAGATAAAATTTGTAATTATATTTTTATATATATTTTCAAAATGTTTTCTTTTCAGTTAACAGTATTAATCAAATTAATATTAGTAGCTAAGCTCCAGTCCAGTTTTTACTTTCTTCAAAACCAGTTTTGGGAAAACTGACTGTTAAATGATCATCCACTTCAATACATAATGCTTGATCAGAGGGAAAGAAACTGAACTGCTGAGTGCACAGTGAGCAAGAAGGGAAGAATCAAAGGGAGGGAATGCAGCAAACAGACAAAGTGGGAGATGGAAATAAGCTAAAAGTAGAGGAAGAATTTGAGGATTCACAGGGAGAGAAATAAGGATAATATACTAGAGAATGGGAGTAATGTAAAACCATGGACTGTGAGTTCACACCCAGTGGGAAGAAAAAAAAGAAAGAGGTTTTTTCAAGTCAGGTGCCCAGACGTCCTGCACTTCCACTGCAAGAGATGGAGAAAAGAGCCTTGACAGGAGAAGCTGCACCTGAGATCAAAATATCTCTTCAGATCAATGCCTGTTTCTTCTCTGAAGACAGGAGGTGACAAAGGTGACCAGACTCCCTAATCAGACTTTCTGCTTAGGTGAGATGATGCCAGCCAAGACCTTTTTAAAAGTGCAGCTGTGTTCTTTTGCTTCATGGCCTCTTCATGCCTGTGGTGTCTGAGCTTGGGGAACAGCCTGGTGAGCAGGCATGGCTTTTTTATAGTATTAGATGGAGAATTGCATCATAGGTCATGGAATGGAAGGATAAATGCCATAAACCCTGTCATGGTTTCTTGATGAATTACACAAATTGCTGGCAATAGCACTCAGGCTGCTGGCATGGGTATGTGGGACCAAAAGACAGAGGCTCAGATAATCATGCAAAAGAAAATTAGAAAACAGGCCTGAATGCACTTGAGGATCAATTCTCTTTAGTTCTGCTGCCTGTTTGATCCTGTAAGAATGGTATTAACCATCTTTAGGGTTTTGCAGTGGGACAGACAAGCCATCCTGGGCATCTGAGCAGTTTTGTTTGGGATCTCAGTGCCCAGAGGAGGACATTAGACAATTTTACCAGCTCTTTGCTTAGCTCTAGGCTGCAATGGGGACCTGATTTGGCTTAACTGCCCTGGCAATCCCTGACTTGGTCCTTTCTGGTACAGAACCTTCTTGACTAAGCACTGAATTGAAGGCAAAGACATTCCAAGGTCTGGATAATTTTTCCATATTCTCTCTCCATTAGCTTAGCTGAAAACATTGTAAGTGCTATTCTCCCAGTTCAGTGCTTTGAAAATATTCATTCTGTTGTTTACATCTTTTGGAAAGCTATGTGCCAGCACCTCTGAAGCACTGTGCATTAAACTGGCACAGAAGTAAATGACAGATCTTGTGAGACTGCTGTGTTTGAGACTTTTTCTCAACATGTTAACACTCAATTTCGGCAATTTCCAGAGCCTTTTCATTTCATAAAAAAAAAAAAAGTTGGCTTCAGAGTAACCCTTATGCATTATTCCAAGTAAAATCAGAGCCAGCAGGCTGCCATAGAGGCTTCACATTCCCTGCTTTGAAACAGGACAAACATTTGGGTAGAAGGAAGAGTCAGGTTCATTCTCTTTTGACTGCCACAAGCTGAAATTCTTGTGTTGTTTTCACAAGAGCTAATGAATGGTAAATCCAGAGTCATTGCAACCCTGGGTGCCACACAACGTCAGCATCCCACAGCTATCTCATCAAGAGCTGCGACGCAAAAGCTGCAGACCCGGGCTCATGATTCTGGCTTGAAATATTGCAGCTGCAACTTGCTGGAGGATCAGCCTGTGCTCATCCTCAGGGGACACTTTCCTGAACTTGCTCTTACCTGCAGGACTCTCTCTCTGCTGCAGAACCACTCCATTCCCTCTGGAGGATCTGGAAATTGCCAAAATTGAGTATTAACATGTACAGAAAAAGTCTCAAACACAGCAGTCTCACATGATCTACCCATTCCCTGGGCACTGACTGAATGTCCATGAAAAATATTTTCCTTTGACTGATGTTGGGCCTGAAAGAAGCACCCTGCGTGTTTGTTCTGTGAATCCACTGGTTCATTGCCAAGAATATTTTTGCCACCAGATATCAAACCAGCCAATCCTGCAGCTTTTGATTCAAATGAATTTAGAATCATCTAGCCATAATAACTAAATAGTTGTCTTGGTGGTTATGATGTATTTACTGTGAGACATCTCATCACAGAGGCAGATTACACGAATCAAAGTAATTGTATGTTGTGGGGACTGGCAATAATGAGTTTAGCTGCCCTCACTACACAAACTTGTCCTCTCAGCTGTTGTGTAAAATATGGAGTGAGAGAGCAATGCCTGTTGTGGCTGAGGCACTCTTGAATGAAGAATATCTGTCTGGCATCTTTGCTCTTCCCAGGAATTCTCTCCTTAGTGACTGTATCTACTGCTTCTCTTGAAAAAATAGAATAAATAATAATAAAAAAAAAGGCTACAGAACATCAAAGCATTACTTTGTATAACACTGAAAAATAAGAATAAAGTCTAATCTAAGGCTTAATCTAAATATAATCTGTTAGATTAGATTAAAACAAAACAAAACAAAAACACAAACAGTCAAATTTCTCCTCTTCCTATCATCTTTAGTCAACTCCCAGTTGCAGTGGAGTTCAAACCTTGCTTCTCAAATTGCAGATTATAGTCAGGACATGAACTTCTTTGCTTTGGGCTGTGGCTTTCAGCTCATCCAGACTCTTGGCTCTGTGGGCAGGACCTGGAAGCCCAGCAGGGCCCATTTGCAAGGCAATCTGAGGTTTGGCTGCCTCACTGGAGCCCAAATGAGAAGAGAGCATCCCCACACTTCACAAAGCAGTTTGGCAAGAAACCAGGCAGGGAACAACAGAAATTTTATACAAACAGATCCAATTACATAAACAATTTTCAGTAGTCTTTTTCTTTTTTTCTGATAACAGTATACCTATTTGATCATCCTTACAATGCCTTACCTCTGATTTTGCAAAGCTTATTTGAAATGGTGTACCTGCAGAATTGCCATTCTTCTTTCCAAACTACACTTTTTTGAAATGACTTGCCACTGCAGAATTGCAACCAGGACCAGAACCCCACCTTGTGGTGATAACACCTTAGCCTATAGAAGTCTGACTGTCCTTCCCCATCCTTACATTTTTCAGACTGTTGCAGCAATATATTAACATTCATCAGTGTAACTTTTAGTGTAGGTTGAAAAAAATTAAAAATATATACCAATTCTTCTTATTACCTTTTAAGATTGTGAATAGCTATTTAGTGTCACAGGGAGTCTTAGTATAGTGTAAGCCTGTAAAATTCACCCATTAATCTAATCTGGAATCATCAACTATAATAAGACTAGAAAAAAAAGTACTAAAAGTTCTCCTGAGTGATTGCTTCCTTCAATATATTCGAATATTTTAGGAAGATGTTAAAACTCCTGGTGAATTCTGGATCAAATACAGCAAGAGCTGTACCTTTCTTTCTGCATATTTCAGTTCTCTTTGTTAAATAATGGATCTGAGCAAACCAAACACATCTCATGTGAAATTAGATATGGTCCCTTATCGTTGACGTTCAGACAAACTTTAATGGCAGTATAAAGTTAATATTGAGATGAACTTAGAAGAGAGAGTTTTAATCTATATATTTATGATTGACATTATTTCTTTTGCAGATAGAGGAAAGAAGTTCTCCAGTGATGTTTTTCTTCCATTCTGAGTCTTTCTATTCAAATGTCAATGTGCAATGTTGCAAGATGGATGTTTATAATTACTCTGATTTCATTAGCTCAAAAGTCAGAATTAGGTGGTAAAAATTAGATTTTAATGAACAATTTCAACATGAGGAAGTTATGAATTGGTGTCTTGAGGATATCATCATGACTTAGAAATGAGGCAAATTAGACAAGTCCAATAGGAAAAAAACCAGAAGGTTGAGAGGAGATTAAAATAACTTCAAACAGACCAGAGGGGCAGGAGTAGAGAAGAATGTGGAATTAGATGTAAAATCTTAATTCTTGTTTTAATATTGCAAAATAATTCTAAACAGTGTTGGTAGGAACTGGGGAAAAGGCTTCAACTGCAGGCAAACCAAGGCTGGGGAGAATAAAGGTACCCAGCAAGATCTGCTGCTGCTGCTGCAGCTGCAGTTATCATTGTTTTGAAAGAAGTGCCCAGGCAGACTGCCTACATCACACCCACCTGGGCTCCAAAACACACCCAGAGTGGCTTTGCACTTTTGGCTTGTCAGTGTCTTGATCTTCTTGTGCAAGGGAGTCTGGCCTCAGGCCAGTGAGAAAAAAAAGTATTGGAAGCTTACCATGGTTTTGATGATTCTGGATGAAAGGCAGCTGTTTGCAACATGTGAGGGAGATGATTCTGGAACACCTCTCCTAAAAAGACAGGCTGAGAGAGCTGGGGCATTTCAGCCTGAAGAAGAAAAGGCTTCAGGGAGACCTCAGAGCACCTTACAGTACCTAAAGGAGCTACAAGAGAGCTGGAGAGGGGCGTTTTACCTGAGCATGTAGTGATAGGACAAAGGGAAATGGCCTTAAACTGAAATTTAGATTAGATATAAGGAAGAAATTCTTTACTGTGAGGGTGGTAAGGCACTGGCAGAGGTCACCCAGAGAAGCTGTGGATGCCCCAGCCCTGGAAGTGTTCAAGGCCAGGCTGGATGGGGCTCTGAGCAGCATGGTCTGGTGGAAGGTGTCTCTGCCCATGGCAGAGGGGCTGAACTTGGTAATCTTTAAGGTCACTTCCAACTCAGACCATTTTTGACTCTGTATTAAATATACATATATATACACAGAAGTTTCTTTACCATATCCTCTGCAGGTGTAAAGTGGATCACAACTGTACAGCTCTTAGATGAAGTTTTTATGAACTGGATGGCTGAGGTTGGGAAAGAAACAGCAAGAAATCAGTGGAATCAAAAAGAGAGCTGACAGTTAAAAGGTCAAACACTTAGAAACAAATCTGAGGTGTCCTGAATCCTAATGCAATATCATTCTCATTAAACCATGTCATGGCCTAAAGCAAATGCTCAGTGTAACTGCATTTTTACTGCAGCCATTTTTAAATAATGGTTCTTGTGGCATGGGCATGTCTCATTTGTTATATACAGCCATGCCAGCCATGCAGATGACTCTTAATGTTACCCTCGCTCCCCCTCAACTATTAAATAAACTCAGAAATTACAATGACATTAAAAACACTTCGAGCAATTTTATGTGATCATTAAGTCAGAATATTCCACTCTGAAGGCTTCTGCTGTTCAGCAGCCTTGAAATTACTTAGATCAATTAAGTGCATTATATTTTATATGGAATATAGGAATGTGGTTTTTTGCCACTGTGGGGAAATATAAATAATGAAACAAGGAGAATCTTCAACATTCCCTTTGTAGTCCTGTGCTGCTTTTCTCACAGCTGACTGTTTTCATTCACTTGGGCTGGCTTTTTCCTTTCTTGGTGAAATACAATGGAATATCTTTATAATCCCAAAATTTTAGGCTAAAAGCCTCTTTCTTATGCCGTCCCTTTTTCCTTATGTGACAGAGAAGAGAAATAAGCAGGCCCAAGTACGGATCTTTTAATGAACTTGAAGTACTTAACCCAGGCATCAAAACTAGGAGCCTCATTATTGGATATCCTGGAGAAGAACTTCCAGAGGCTGCTTCATTCTGCTGTAGATTTGAGGTACTGCTTCAAATTGCTCTTTATATCCACTGACAGCACTGAGCTAATCTGAGTCAGCTCCATGGGATGGGTTTCTGTTGGTGTCAGGAAACTGAACAAAACCAGGAAAGAAGAGCAGTAGAGGATCAGGCAGAGAAATGAGGGATCCATTAAGGTAGGTCGCTGCCAGACCCAGGAGAATAAGCCAGGTCTTTTAATGGACAATGCTTAATGGGTAATGTCCATTTGGGGAAAATTATGTACGACAACATCACACTTCATCAGTAAGTGAGATTGAGGCTATATTTGCTTATTTTTCTATTTGTTTATACTTATTTACTTTTTCATTTATACTGTTAATTAGTATAAATTATTTTTATTGCAATATGTTTATTTATTTTTCATTCAGAAAGTGGGCTGCTTGCTGTTAATCATAATGTTTACTGCTGATCACATTACCAACTTCAGAGAATGTTTATAAACTCTGGTGTCATCTAGGAATATGACCTTGCAGGCAAGGTCATTAGTCATTAACTACTACTAATAATTAGTATCCAAGCAGAGTGAGTAGCTAAAGTACAGAGCAAGAGTAGCTTCAGAAAAAGCACTGCTTTCTGTAAAGTGCAAGAGCTAGAAGATAGTTCCCAGGCTTACAAGCAAGCTGATTGAAAGGCTGTGTAATTAAATTCGTTGTGTGCCTGCCTGTCCTACAGAACATAATAGGACTTACCCAGAAAATGGATCTGATAACCCAGCACCCAGTGCCATGCTAATTCTCATGCTGTTGTGCAGCCCAGCCACTAAATTACAGTTATGCAGGATTAATTATTACCATTCTCTATAAAGCTAATACTCAATGTAAATGAGGGGGATTAGTAGGGAGTTATGCGGTGACTTACGAGAAAGGAAACACATTTTTAAACAGGGATCTTAGGGCATATAAATTAAAAACCTGGGGAATTACTTTCAAATATCAATGGCCCACTGCATCAGGTATGGTTTTGTTTGCCATGGCAGTGAAATATGTTTGCAGAGATAGAGTTGTGCTCCACCAGCTGCAGCTGAACATCCTTAAGTATTTTAGGAGTCATCAGCTTATACATTATACAACCCAAAAGGGATCCAAAGTGCACTTCTAAGGGATTACTTGTATAATGGGGATATTGCAACTAGTCTGAACTACATGCTGTTTAAGTTTCTTTTTAAAGAATATTTTTAGGAAGAAAACAAAGACAAGCAAAATCTATAAGCATTTGATGCTAATCTAAAATTGCTCAGTGATACAGTGAAAGTTCTTGTTTTGCTATTGTAATGATTAATATCTTCCCTATTAAAAATGTATATCTTATCACACATTGTTTGTTCAACTTTGGATTCTAATCCCTGGGTTTACTGCAGCTTTATCAGCTTGTGATTGAGTAATAAACTCATTCTCCCCACTGAAATCCATATGAAATGGAATGAAGCTACTCCATCTCTTTTAAAAACTATTAGACTTAATTCTTTAAATATTTGTCTTTGGGACATGTTTTCTAGTGATTCAGTCATTCCTCTTTCTGGAGCGATGTGCAATATCCTTCCTGAATTGCAAATGCCAGACCTGGACATAATATTCCTGCTACAATTACAGCACTATGAAACACCAAGTAAATCCAGCATCTTGATCTCTATTCAGAATTCTCCTGTTTATTCTGTAATACACATTTTTCCCTGGAGTCTTTTGTTGGCAGCATCATGTTAACTTGATTCAAAAATGCTTATCCTTGTTTCAAATCCACTACAGAAGAATACTTCTCCTCCCCATTCATGTAGGCTGTAGCTCTGTCTAGCACTCCTCATTCCCCTTCTGTCTCTGCTGGCATACATTGTTTTCACACAGAATTATTTCCTTAGGAGATTAAGGTGCAGGGATCTTTACAGCAGGAGCTAGAATCCTCTGTAGTGTCTACATTGGGCCCATTGGGTGATACTGCAAGTTTGTGATCACCTGGTCACCCAAGCGCTGACTCCACTGAAGAGAAGAGGGCTTTTCTATTTTTTCTTGCTTCAGAAAGGTGAAGGATTGCACCACAGGCAGCTGAATGTTTATGTTGTTCCTTGTGTTCTTCCCTGAGAATCTGTAAGTGGATACCATCTGAGATAGACAGACCTAATCTGATCTAGAACAGAAATTCTCATTTTATTTAAGGGGGAGGAAAAGAAAGAAGGGAAAACTGATAGGAAGGTAGAGTAAATTACTCTTCTCTCCCTGAAAGAGCAAAAAAAAATTACTGCCAAGCAAGGTAGACTAGGCTGGGCTTTGATTGCAGCCCTGTTCTCCCCAGCTGGCAGGGCCCTGGCCAGGCACAGCCCTGTGTGTGACCCTGCCATGCTGGCCCTGCAGCAGGGCTTGAAACAAAGCCCTGTAAGGCTGCACACCTGAGTCTGCCCCAGGAGTGAGTGTGGCAGCTGCCAGAGGCAGAGAGAAGAGCATGGAAACTCCCACAGACTGACACTTGCACAGTGCCAGCTTATTTATGCTCCCTAGTGCTGCAGGCCACAGAGTTTTGAAGACATTATTCTTGATGTTGTGAAGAAGGATGGTAGAGGAATCAGAAAAAAAAAGACAGAGCCAATGACTCGACACTGCAATCAGCTTACATTTATCTCCCCCAGTACCCTACCTTTGCTTTGTTCTGAACTTGTTTAGAGCAATCAAAATCTCCAAATCTCTCTCTCTTTCCCCACGTCAGGGTGTATTTAGCAGTTACATTGCACAGGGTTAGAATATTTTTCTAATGAGAAGAGGTGCTATGAAAGCTTTTATGTTGTTTTCTTTTTTATTTGGTTAATACACTTAGTGTCTGTGAATGTGCATCTGTGTAATGTTTTGTTAATGTGACATTTATTCCAGCCTCTCCTCATACTTGTCTGCAAATCAGTCTGGTTTTGTGTTTAATGCAAGTTATCAATCATCTTTCCATGAGCAAATGGTCTCATATTAAGTGGAAGGAAACATTCCAATGTATTCACTCTATTATTGTTTCTTGGAAAAGATCCAGGTTTGCAATAAAACAGTGATTGGAAATGCTCAAAGTATTTTAATATCCTAATTATTTTTATTTAACTTCCTCTAATAGTTTAAATTGATACTGAATTTATTTAGAAGCTATTACAAAGGGATTCCCCTCGCTCCCTGCCAAGTAGTTCAGAAACACATACTGAACTTAAGCTGAAGACAAAATACATTATTCCTATTCCAAACTGCCAATGATATGAGAAGGGGAAACTTTTGAATGAGAAAGCAAGGAGGAAGGAAATTTAAAAAAAAAAAAGCAAAGAATGCTGCTATATATACACTCAATTATAATTTTAAAATTCATCTGATTTCAAAAAAAATGATACAATGGCAATTTTTCTGTCTTCAGGAAATGATAATCAGACACCCACTGACTTCCTACACTGCTGGCACTAAGACAGATTTGACTACATGAAAAGACCTCCTCATAAATTGCAGCTCTCCCAGCCTACCTTTTATTCTTTTTCTATGCTAGCTGCATTTTCCACCAACTGTTAAACTCATGCTTTGCCTTTTTCACATAAATTTTATTTGAGGTCTTCCCAGGAATGCTTTGTTTGTGCCCAGTATTTCTAAGCATCTTTTCACTGCCTGGATGGACTGAAGCAACATTAAGGTGATAATGCTCAGTCCTACAAGAGATATCTCAGAAACCTGAGGAGCTCTGAGAGGGCTCATTGCTGCCATAAAGGTCCATGGGACAATTCTTCTACTCAGAGCTGTGTAAGGACTTCATGGAGGCATGAATCCAGCTATGCAGATGGAAAGTGTTTCAGTTCTAAGGGCCCAAATCTCTTCAGGTATTTCATGGCATTAGAGACATCAGTAAAAGCTACAAGGCAGGACCAGTGGCTGCATCCTTGGCTGGACAAGCTGGTGGCTCCAGGCCCAGATTCCTAGAGGGGCTTTGGACTACAAAAAGCAAAGCTGCCATTTAGAGAAGTAGTGCATTGACTTGTTAAAGAAATTCCTTTTCAAACTCCCTTCAACAAGAAGTTTCACATTCTTTTGCCCCTAACAGAATCAATGGCATCAGATTAACATAAAACCAAAGACGAGGAAGACTGAAAAAAAAGTGAATAGAATCTCTTATAATAAATTAAAGATTTATGGGCCATAATAATTTTGAAAATAATTGTAACTTGACAATAGCTATTGCCTTTAAGCCAGCATCTAAGGGTACTACATTACTTAGGAAGTAAATTCATTATCATGACACAAATGTTTTTCAAACAATCTTGCGGAGCCTTGCTCATTAAATTAATTTTGAAGTGCTAATTTGGCACCATTTTTTAATGCACATTAATTCACAATATAAATCTTTACAAGCTCAGATTTTTTAATGTTTAAATGGCATTGGAATTTGTTTGAGAAATGAAATTTAGATATAGTATAATTCCAGTTCCCATGCCTTACTTCTTTCTTTAGATGCACATGAAGAGATGAGTGTTTCATGTCATGCTGTGTCACTCTAGGAGAGCATGTGAATGAAGTCCTTGAAACCATTATTAGTGTCATTTTAACTGTGGTACCTGGACAATACTTATCATTCATCTATCCAGACCACAGATTGGGGTTAAACCACACCTAAAGCCACTTTAGATGGAATATCTGCATTCTGAATTTTGTCATATCTATCCCTCTGTCTCAGGTGAAGGGAACAAAACAACTTGTTAACATTGTGAAAGACTGATGGTAGAACTGCCTGATCACAATGCCAAGGCATTTAGTCCAATGATAACTCAGGGTTTTCTGAATATTTATCTAGGTATGTACCTGACCCATAAACTAGTCTATGATTATCTGTATTTATTTTAAATACTGAGCTATGATCTAAGTATTTATTGATGTAATAATCTTTTCCCAAGTCACCAAACATGTACTGAATCCCTCAAGATGATTTAAATCAGTATCTTAATGCAAAATTTTCCTCCTTGAATTAATCAGGGGGTTGGAGTGTGTCTTTGTTGCTCTGTTCAGTCCTTTATGTGATTAATTGCAGATCTTTCCTTTGACTGTTGCAGCAATGCCTCATCCACTCCACATTCTCTTTGATGTAATCTACCCTCCCAAATGAGGTCATTTTGGTTTTTTAAAATCTATTGCCTGTCCAAAAATGCTGTAAGATCTTACAGGTGTCACATTTTCATAGATAAAAAAGGTGGAAGCCACTGGAAGACATTTGGACCCTACAGTTTGTAGGGCTGAAGAAAGTGGCGCCTTTGAGTATGCTAGCTGAGACTAAATCAGCGTTTCAGTGTACAGGGAGGTTTCTTTTTCAGTGTATTTTTGTAGGCAAATATGAACTTTGAGGTCCTCTCTTTAGCACATCATTTCTGAGCTTGAAGCAGTTCACCTCCTTGAAGAAGCCAAGGTGAAGGGGCTCACTGCAGCACCATTTAGAGCATCCCAACTTCAAAGCAAACATAAGTTCTCCAGATGGCAGCAGTTATCCTTGCCTGTGAAAATGGAATGGAGATTTTTGGTCCTAGAACCACAGCAGATCACAGGAAATGCTTTTCACCCCCTAGCAGTGTAGCTGTAAAGGATGTACACCCTTAAGAGATTTCTGACTGGAGTTGGATTTTAGCTCTTTTATACAACAAACTGATATAATTTCTTTCCAAAAACAAACCTTAGATGTATGCCTAAAACAAATTTCCTCATCCCTTCATCAGACTATTCCTCCCTCTCTCCTTTATCTCTGCCCCTCCTTTCCCTTTAATTACAATGGAAACAATTTGCATGATAAACTAAATACAGCTTAATTTCTTGTACCTTATAGGAAGAAAATAATGTTGCAAACTAAGTTAAGTAAATGAATAGTGCATGAACTGCTGCCATCTCTTGGTTATATTCATCACTCCAAGTACTTTGGGCGTATTCATCTAAACCAAGAAAATTAAAGCATATCATAGTGTTATTTCCCCTTTCCTTTTACATCCAGCCTTGCAAACATAAAGAAAAACATTATTTTGTTTTTTTTGACACTGTTCCTAAAATTGACAGTTGCAACTATCAAGAAAATGTATAACATTCTTCTCTCAATTTTTTTTTTGTTACCTTAAGCTAAGTAATTTTTCTTATTTTTCTGGGGTTTAGTTTTTTGTTTTATTTTAATCTTTACGTTTGCCAAAGCAGGGATTATTTTTGGAAGCATTCAGGTGTAATTTTTCTACTACAACAAAGCAGCTTAACTTTATTACATTACCATTCTGAAAATGAAAGGCATGAGTACAAATGGAGGGAAGGGTGGTAGAACTGAGGAATCACATCTGCCTAAGGGAAACAAAATACATTTCTGATATAATTTTTTCCCATGTTTGAAGACTAACATGCTAATTTTTTATGCCTTACACAGTTGTGTTCTCTGATTAGAACCCACAGAAGGCAGTGGTATAATTCCAGTGCATTTCAAGAGCATTTGGATGACTTCAGCTGGAAATTGTCAGGTTTCTAGTGAAGTTGTCAGTGGAATGACATTGGTTTCTCCCACCCAATACCATTCACCACAATTTCTGCATGTTTAATCAGCTCCTGCTGATTTCAGTAAGACATCAATTGACCTTTTCTAGGCCAATTGCAATGTGTGGACAGCTAAAATATCCTGTCTGAGCAGCCATTAGATGCTCTCTAAATGATAATACGGATGATGAATTGGAGCAAAACCCAGACAATCTCCCCATGGCAGCCACAGAGGCAGGATTTTCACCTGTTCCTCACTCTTTGCCACTGCAGTTGGTGTCTCCTGGCTCATGAACACTTTGCTGGAGCTGTGCCTGGCCAGGCCCTGTGGCTGCACCACGGCCACTCGCTCCAGACAGCAGCACAGACCAAGCAGCAATTTGTAGTGAGAGCACAAACAGAGGGTCTGAGAGCAACCTAATTAAAGCACTCCTGCGCTGTGCCAAAGGTTACTTTAACACCCAGGCTATAATTAGCAGCTCCTCTCACTTAGCTGGAGAGAAGGCTCATCCACAACCTGTCTGTTGGAGCAGAAGCAATTAGGAAATCCCGTCACTCTGGTAAGGACTTGCTTGTCATGTCCCACTAAAAACACCTCGTGGAACTGAGAACTTACAAAAAAAAAGTTTCTTTATCTGAAAGACCAGAAATTGCTTAATCTTTTCCCAGCTGGCAAGAGACATCTGGTCACAGCTGAAAATCTCTCTCCGATGGGATGGACACAACCCTGAAATTCTGGGACAAGTGACTCTCTTATCTTTCTTTTTTCTTCTTTTTTCTTTTTTTTTTTTTTTTTTTTTTGTCATGACTAAGTTATGTAATTATATCCAAACTGAGCTAACACCCCCAGCACTAAGTTTGAAAGGACTTGGAGAAAGTAACAAAGTCGCCCCATATAGCAGGTTTTGCTTCACTGGTTTTTATTCATGAGTTCCTTACATGACAATTTACTGAAGCTGATTTTCTTACTCACTGACGTGATTAAAGCAATATCACCCCAGAGAGTTCCTGTTTGCCTGCACATATCACTGCAGCCCTCTCAGCTTCCTCCAGAGCAAGGGGAGAGCCCCACTGTGCTGCAAATTTGGCAGGGTGAGGTCTGCTCTCATTTCATAATGGAGGCATTTTGTCTGCTCTCCTTTTGTCTTGCTAAAATTTCTTCCTGATGACTTGATTAAAGGATTAAAAAAAAAAAAATAGCAGCATGGTAGTTCTGATCTGGAAGAGCACAATAAATACCAGGAAAAGTGCTGTGAAGCAGTGCTTCACCCTCTGAGCGACTCAAATAAAGTGCTTTGGGCTGGGAGCTGAACTACCTGTTCTGATGAGCAGGTAATTGCCAGAGTATGACATGGAGGCATGAAAATGGGGTGAAAAGCCACTGTGGAAGTATAAGCTGGACCTTCAGTACTCATACCCTGTTACCTGAGCAGTGCTTTTCTCACACCACTTACTAACCACCTCCCAGAAGGAAGGATTTTTACTGCTCATTTGGGGAATGACTTATCAGTAGGCTGTCTGCCTGAGGATGCAGAATTTGTAGTGATTATTTCAGCCTTTTCCTTTCCAGTGCCCAGCTCACAAGAGATTACATGGTATTGCTCAAAAAGCAGGGAAATAGCCTTCATAAGCAACAATTTTTTTTCCTGGCTTATATAGTTGATTTTTATTTATTTTTTTAACAGGATCTTTAAACAGTGCCCAGCTCTAGAAACAAATGGATTCAGACTGACAGATTCCTTCCGGATGTGAATACTTAGCTTGCAATTTGCTCTTCCACTGATTTTTTTCCTACCCTATCATGAGATTAATTGGAGAAAAATGGTAGACCATTCCTGTTCAAACTCAGACACATCCAACCTCCTCCAGGGACTCATCTTTCCTGCACAGCTGCTTTATCAGGTTACTAAATGGGGTTCCTGTCATGAGAAACCTCCACAGAACCCTCTATGATACTTTTTATTTTCTGACTTGATTTGCTTTCTTCTGAATCTTTACCCCAAAAAAGGCATAAGTGCTTTAATTTAGGATAGATGCCTTTTCAAAGGAAATATCCCAGCTCAGGTGAACACCACCAAGCTCAAAGCAATAGTTGGACTGAAGTTTTTGGTTTTGTGTTTTTTAGTGCTCAATCCAATCACTCCACACTCTCTCTGCTGAAATTAGGAGCAGACTGGGAAAGGGCACAGCTTGGACAGCTCCTGCCTCACGTTCTGACTGCCCAGGATGATGTAGTGATGGGAACAGGGTTTCGTCCTTACAGCCAGTGGGCAAATGAAAAATTCTGGCTTCTAGGGTGGCCAACAACAGAATTCACTTTAAAAAAAAAGTCCAATTGAGAAAAAATGTTTCATTAATTTTTATTTATTTTTTTAATAGCTTGGAAGAAAACATTTCCCTAGATGATATCACAGTAATATTCAAATGTGATTCCCTGAGAAATATCCTCACCAAGATACTTAATTTTAAATTAGTTAAGTGGTTATTTGGCTGAAAGGGATTTTACAAACAGGATCTACTTATGAGTCTTCAGGCTAAGGAAATATTCTAGTGAAGTTAATTAAGAATGGGATTCTTTACTATGTCTTCTGGTTAATATGATAATCAGGACCATGTTTGCAGTCACTGAGAACTGTAATCAAACAACAACAACAAAAAGGTAATAATCATCCACATGCTTCACAGGCTTTTTTTTCTTGAGGGAACCTTCTGGCTACAATTATAAATATTATTTGTAGTGATGGTATTACTTGTCTCAAATTTACAAACTCTTAATATGCTGGTAATTTAGGATTGAACAGGATTCAGAAGGGGAGGAAGTCTGGCAAACTATCAGTAGAATCTTCTGGTAAAGGGAAATGGGCTTTTATTTTTCCTCTTTGTTGTAAATGTCTTCTAAAACTCTGACATAGAAAATAATTAAAATGGGGACTGTTTGATTAAAAAGAACGACAGTTTTGTTTTCTTAATAAAATGAAATTATTTTTAGTAAAATAATGTAACAGAATTTTGGGGGGTTTGTTCGGGGTTTGTGACATTTCTCCAATGTCTCTTCATAATTGGAAAAAAAAAAATCTGGTGTTACAAATCCAGCAGTGAGGAGTTTCCAGTGTGTGAGGAGAGGGTGCTCATAACACTCCCCAGCATTGCTGTCCTGGCAATTAACCAGCAAAGGGGTCACTAAATGAGGGTCAAAGACAGGGGAGGAATCTCCCAGAGGCAGGAGCCTTTGGGAAAGTCCTGTGGAGGAGACTTTGTGGCATTGTGGAAATCACTGCCCCCATTTATTGGCTGGTGGGAGTTGCTGGCAGGTGAGAGGGGTGTTGGAGTCCAGGCTGCACTTTCAGGGTTTGCTTCATGGCAATGGGTACATAAACCACTAACTTCACTTCATGCAAGGGAAATGCCCCAGGGGTAAATAATTTCGTCTTTCAGATCTGATGCCAAATTCTCTATGAGAAAGGGCCTTGATAACTCTGATGGACTCTCAAAGCTGGGCCTGTAACAAATCTTTTAAACTCCTGTTCTTCAAGGAAAATAAAGCCTTTTTAGCTTTTAAGAAATTATGACCAGAATTCACACAAGGAGTCCTCTGTATGTGTATAAAAGTCTGTTTTAACTGTGCACTTTGCAGTACTCTTAGAAAAAAGCACTCAGATATTCAAAGATGCCAAAATCAAAGGCAGCCTAGTGTCCAGTTAATCCAACCAGCAGGTGTCTATAGATAGCTGGTGGAGATTCTCTGCAGACATGATGCTAATGCTTTCTCACACATCATCTAGTAAGAAAAGAAAAAAAGATAAAAAGGGAAGCTTTAAAAATTGTTATTATTGTCATTTAGCTTATTATTAATAATAATAATAATTATTATTATTATTATATTATTATTTCCCCAGGTGTTCAAGTCCTAGCTTGCCAATAATTTTTGTATGCTTTTTCTTAATATGACTGAAAAGACCAAGATCTGAAAATGGCATCCAACCTCAGAGCTAAAAATATTCATAATTTCTCCTTGCTATCTATTTTTTTTTCTCAGGAGTAAAGGTTGTCTTTTTCTGCAAGTTTTGGAAAATTGCATGTTAATATGTTGATATACACAGTGTAGAAATCAGAATATCAAAAGAGAGCCAATATAATCTATTTTTTACATCTAGTTCAAACAAGTCAAAAAGTAATGTTGTCCACCTTCTTTGCTATCTTCATAATTAAAAAGGATAATTAGAAGAAATTTTAGAGAGATGAAAGAAAAATTCAAGTAAATTGAAGGATGGAAAGGTAAATTTCCTCTCCCTGAAACCAGAACTTTGAAATTAGGGAAAAAAAAATGGTGCAATAATTAATGGGAAAGGAATCATTGCTTTTAATTAATAAAAAAGTTTAGACACAAAATAGATTCCTATGGATGGGTCATAAAAGAGTGCTTGGGGACTTCAAGCAGCAAAGTGTTGCTGAAAATAACCCAGTGTTTATTTTCCCCTGAAGTTAAGTGCAATAACCCTGACAGTGCCTGAGAAGAAACAACTCTTTGTGTAACTGCATCAAAGGGTCAAGGCACCTTAAAATCTGCTGTAAATGAAGGAAGTGCTTGTGTTTTACAGATAAACACCAAGGCCATGTGAGAGCTGTGGGCTCTCTTTGGGCATCTTCATGGAATGACAGGAAGCAGCAGACAGTGTGCTGAGCTGTGGTATGAAAACACAAGGAAAAAAATAATCCAGAAATGACAAACGAGTCCATGTGGATGGGCAGGTCAGCCCCTCTGATGGAGCAGTGCTGGCACACTGACCATGGAGTTTTCTCTGCAGCCACATCCAGGCTCAGACACACCTGCTGGCTCTGGCCCTGGTCCAGGCCTAGCTAAATGTGATGACAAGTGAGAATCATAACCCAACTGCTGATTTTGGGACTGCAGGTGAGGAAGAAAAGCCTCTGGACTCACAGAGAGCCTCTCTCTTGTCCATTAAAGAAATGTTTTTCAGAGGGTAAACATCCTAACTGCTTTCTGTGGCTTTGAAAATTTCCTTCCTGAGCTGTAGATTATTTTGGGATCAAATTGTGTTTCACCCAGGGACAGCCAGTAGTGCCAGGGCCCCTAGTCACTAATGGAACATCAATAATTGACCAGATGGTAGTCCTGCACGTTCATCTATAGTGGAAAAAAACACTTTTATCTGCACAAGCCAGTGCAGCAGGGGCTGAGGTAAGATTTTGGCTCTATGTTTATTATGGCTTCTTCTGGACCTCTGGAGAAAGCACTTTCCAGAGACAGACATAAGTACAGCTGTTCAGGGCATGCAGCTCTGGCCAAACAGCTCCACCTCACTCATAAGGCCACAGAAGGAATGGAAGAATCCTCAGGTTTTTGCTCTAGACATGTTGTAGCTTCAGGGTAGCATGAAGGAGGATTACAGTGGTTTGAATCTCACACTCTGTGTGGGACTAGACAAGTGTGGAATGTGGGAAGAATTATTTGCTGTGAAATATCTGGAGTAAATATTCCACATGGCTTACACCATCCAATTCTCAACAGTGCTGGATCCCATCCACTCACCTCATGTGGCATCAGGCAGGGGTCACTTCAAGTGAGCAGTCTGCTTCAGAGGCTAAGGAAGTTCCCAGCTCCAGCCAAAATGTCAAGAGCAAGACTCTGCACTGAAACTGCCTCAGTCCCAGGAGGGACCCTCAGCCTGGAGTGCAGCCCACAGGGAGAGACCATGGGGACATGCTGCAACCCAGACTCTTCTGGGGTGGAGACAAAGGTTCAGCCCCTCACTGCAGGGAATCCAACAAGGATGTTCCTCTCATGCAGGCAGGGTTAACAGTGAAGGTTTTCTCCCTGAAAACACTCAGTGACATTACATTTAAATGTGCTGCATGCATTATTCATCTCTTAGCAGCAAGCAGCCAGAGCAGAGGCAGCTGTCAGTCCAATTCTTGTTTCAGAGCTCTGCCCTACAGCTGCCTCATGGGGGGCACAAGAAGGAATGACAAGGTCCATGGGACCAGTGGCCCACTCTTGGGCTCTTGGGCTGGGGAGCAATTATTTACAAGGGTAGCTGCAGCCCCAGAAATGTCACCACACCAAGCTTTGTTTAGGAAAGGCTGGAGGAGGAATTTGTTTCATAAAGAGAGGGTTTTTTCTTGCATCTGTGCTGTATCAAAGGGAGGCAATCCTGCCTCTCTTCTCAAGGGTTTTGCTACAGTCCTTCTCTTGCACCTTTGTCTCTCAGGGTTTCTCCATAAAAAAGTCAAAACTTTGAGATTCTGGTTTATTTTCTCTAGTGTAGACAAGATCTGGTTATGGTCCACTCACCAAAATGGCCCAAGATGCCAATGTGAGACCCAACCCGCAATTGCTGCCAAGGTGCACACAGCACCTAGCACAGGGATGGAAACAAGAAGGAATACATCTTGAAATCCTCACACTGAGAAAAATACAACACAGATTTCCTTTACATCCCTCTTTCAGCACAGCAAGAGAAAGCCATATTCTCCAGTAGGAAAAAAGGGAAAGGGAAAAGCTAAAGATAAAACTGCAGATGAAATATATCTCTTAGGCTAATGACTTGGTACATGATAGCACTTTGATCTTATCAATTAGAAAACAATCTGACTTCAGTCTTTTCTTCTGGGTATTATGGCCAAGATCATAGCAACACTCAAAATAAAAGGATCTGTTTTAGCTCAAGTATTATTTATTCCCATGCTTTATGACTCTGTTTCATGGAGAAATGCAGGGACAGCATCTCATTAACTGAAGGAAAATAAAGTTTTCTTTTTCAACACCATGAACATGGTAGCTCTGCAATCAGGGGTAATGTTTAAAACACTGAATGTACCTAGAGATATAATGTGACAAGGAAACTTGTCATGCATTCAATGAGAGGTGACAGCACACAGATAAAATACTAATCCCTTGTTATCAGCTCTGGGTACCACACTAAATGCAATTGTCAGAAATTCTTAGCAGAAGTTGACAGGACCAAGACAGGGTTCATTCAGGGTCACTGGAAATTCCTGCTTCATTTGCATAAGCACTTTAGCAAGTACTTCAAGAGTCCTGCTTTTCAGAAAGAGTTTAAGCAATCATATAGTCACATATTAAGAGCAAGCAATTGTTTGAGGCCCAAATCCCCAAAAGTATTTGAACACCAATAACTACTGATTTTTGGGAAAAGCAATCCAGCATCTTAGATCAAATGTCCTTCTAGGTGGAGAAGTATAAATTTCTCTGAAGCCACAATGTCTGTCTCATTTGTATGTTAAGATGGCAGTAGAGAATCAACATCAAATTAGGAAAATACTTTATTTGACTTTTTAATCATATTTTAACTCTCCTTCTGACAAAGAATTATGAACTTTTTTTGTTCGCTCAAGGGAAGACAACATCCTCAGAGAAAATTCATATTGGATTTTGTAAGTATTTTGTATTCTTTGTTTACTCTCACAGTGTTCATCCATTAGCAGTGAATTACTGTGTTGTTACACAAACCAGAAAACAACTACAAATAACAATCAGTCTCTGCCTCAGGACACACAACAAGCTGAAGAGAATGATCTGAAAATGCTGTAGAGAGATGCTTGCCAAACCAGACTTACTGTTTATGGCCAGAACAGATGCCTGCTAATTCAGGTGGGTACTTAAACTATTAAAGCAGATTATAGCTTCATACACCTCAGTGAGTCACCTGCACTGTGGCCATTCCAGCCTGAATGGAGGAGGCTGCAGTGCCCACTTGAACATTCTAGGCTAATAATTGTTAATTACACTGGGGGTCTGCCCAGGACTGAGAAAACCCAGAACTCCTGGACTGGTATTGTGTCATACCATAGCCTTGGTTGTTGAGGATACCCAAACCCCACTTATGTGCAAATATAAATTCAGATCCTGAGGTACAAAAAAGAGCACTGAACCTGTTATAAGAGGTGGCTGCATCCTGACTTGAAAAGCAGAGAAGTTCTGTTTTCTTCATTTTTTTTCTCAGCAACAGCATCCAGTGCCATATGGCAAGCTGACAGAAACTTCCTAGGCTTCATTTTATTCACATGTAAAAATTAATCAGTAATGCTAATAATTCAGACTTTTCTTCATCAGTGCTGGCAGAAGCAGAGCCAAAAAATGTATTTTAAAGGAACATTTAACGGAGACTGTATGGAGAAGGATAAGCATGGACAGGGAATGAAGCTGGGGTTCCAGGGAACTGCTCAGAGCTCTATCATCTCTTGTTTGGAAAGCAGAAAAACTGGGGACTGAGAAAGTTACCTTTATATTGGCATCTTGCTTCTAGGAACTGTATTTTCGCCCATTTGTGACTATCTGTATCTTCTTCAGGTTATCAACTACCTCCTGTTTTAATACTGTTATTGATACCCATCATGGATAGAGGCTAGAATGAGCAAAAAAACCATGGGCCTTGATTTAGAGACATAATCTGTTTAATAAATATGACTGTAAAAGCAATAAACAATAGCAATTATACATTACGCTACATTGTATTCAACGAAAGGGAAAAAGAAGATGAAAAAGTACATCAAAAAAAGTAATTTTAAAATTAGAAATAGTTCCAACACTATAAGAAAACTTTTTGATTGGCTTACTATAAAAATAAGTTGGCTAATGTTGGACTTCAGTGGGGACTATTATACAGTTGCAGCCAAAACTTTCCCATCTTTCTTAAAGCTGTAGTTGCAAACATAATAGCAAAGCCATACAAACTGCTGGGTTTCTACCAGTCCTCAGAGAAACTGCAGAAGTAGGCAGAGGACTCTGTACTGTGATTATCCTTTAACTACTACAGGCCTAATGTCCTTGGTATCATTTTTGTTTTGCCAGCAAGTGGGTTAATTTAGGTCTGTGCCCAGTTTGTGACTGAGAAATTCAAACCCACCACCACCAAACCCCTGCCCTGGGACTTTGGGCCACACTTACCATTCTGATTTCTCCTGGTTTTGACTCAGGTTGCCATGGGCAATGTCTACTGAATAAAACCCACCTATGTCAGCAATCAGGGTGCCTCCTACAAGTGCCTCACTGATTATGAGCTGGCCTCTACTTTTCTCCACCTAACATAGTTAGGCAAGTGTACAGTGGTTACAGTATTTCTGTCTTTACACTCCAAACCAAAATCCTGGTGCTAGGTTTAATTACCTGAGTTGGGTTGGAAATCAACAGTTGTAGTGACCATGGGCTAGGCTTCACACAGCTAACCAGTGTCTTTGGAGGACTTGTTTGAGATGTGCTAATCCTACTTTCCTGCTGTTCCCTTGCACAGTCTGTGTGAACATGTCCTATAGGCCTCATTTCCACTTGCAGGGGAAGATACAAACTTAAGTTATTGATAAGAAATCAAATCTTGTGTAAGAGTGGTCCTGTGGTACTGAGGCTCAAAATGCATGGCAACAGTCCAAAGCCAAATTCTTCCTTCTCTGCCCACAGTGGCAGGAGCTTGCAGATCTGCAACCAATGGGGGTGCCAAAGAAAGCCATTGGAAAACTGTGCACAGACCTTTCCCTGCCCCCTATTCTGTGGACAAGGTGCATTTCAAAAAACTGACAGGCCTTTGGGTGACTCTGAAAAGGCAGAGATCTCCTGGGGCTTCCCCAGACAAATTCAGCCATCAGCACTACACAGAGCTGAGGGTGTTGCTTTCTCTCAGCCAAAACTGAAGGTGTAAGGCTGGCACAAAGTACAGTGAGTTCTTGCTGGCAATAACCTCCTGCCTGTAATGCATGCTTGTTCTGTTCTGTTCAGGGTTAGGAGGGAACATCACCCTCCCATGGCACTGCCTTGGTGTGAGCAGGCTAAGAAAGCTCTTTAGGAAGGAGCCTGACCTCGCAGTTGGCATCACCCACACTCACACTCAGCCTCCTCGCACTGTGGGGCACAGGCAGCAGCTGCAGCTAGAGGAACGAAGGGCAGAGTCCAAACAGAGAGATAAACCAGGCTGACCAAGAATATTTTCAGTGCCTTAAAACTCCAGTGTGATTTTTTTGTGTGTGTGTCCTACGAAAGTCTGCTGGAGCAGTTACCCCTCCCGCAGCCCAAAGTGCTAAAAGAGCAGTTAAACCTAAAGCCAAGAACCCTAAACACTCCCTCCCACCTCCCACCGCCCCAGCCCTTCTCCCCCCACATCCCAGCCCACCCCTCTCCCTAAAGAAGAGACCCCCCCATGCATATTCTTGGCCTATATCATTATGAATTTTCTACAAATTAGAGACAGATCAGAAAAAAGAGAGTGAAAGGGTGAGGGGAAGGGCCGCAGGGGTGAATAGTGGTACCAATTCCTCTCCCCCCACCCCCCACTAAAATTGAACACCTGTACAATGCTGTTCCACTATGGTCTCAGTATAATGTCCACATGCACAGGCTTAAAGCTAAAAACCCTTTGTCGTCTGAAGAATTAAAAAGTCCAAATGCAGTGAGATCTCCTTTTTTTAGATACAGATGTTGGTGTCCTCAATTCAACCATTTACATAGGTAGGGATTTCTTTTGTGCTCTGGGGGTCAGCAGCTGTGGAAATACTTCCTGTGGAAAAAAACAAAATAAAAGTCAGTAAATAACATGCATATTTAGTCAAGGAAGACGCTTGCAGGTATCACCTTGATTGCCTTTGGGATTCAGCTGTTCCAGACTGACACATTCTTTCCAGAAATATTTTCTTGTCATTCAAACACTGTAGATGATGTCCTGTTCTTTTGCTAATGAAGATGATTCACCCACGGTAGAGGGAAAGGCAGGAGCAGAGGGGTGGAGGGAAGGAGGGGTTGAGGTCCTCAGAGGAAATGTGTAACTCATTTGCAATGATAAGGTGTTGGAGATTTCATAAATAACCTTAACCTTTGCATTTGCAGAAGAAGTGCCTAAACCACATGCATCCAGAAAATAGGAAAGTGAGGTTTTGTTGCCAGAGTTTGGAGAGAAAATTAAATGATGCAGGGACATTAATTCTGATTCCTCCAAGGCAGGATCCCTGAATGTTAGTCAAAGGTGATGAAAAAAAAAAGGTTTCTGAACAAGCATACAAAAGAGAAACACCCAATTACAGTCTTGCTTTGTTTTCCCAAAAGAAAGAAAACTCATTAAAAAAGAAATTGCTGATTTCCAGAAACAGATGAGGTGGTTGTATAGGAGAGTACCTTTGCACTTTCTATTCTGTTCACATCGAGGTCCAGACCTTCTCATTTTGTCAATGAGCTCTGATTCAGTTTTCTCATTCATCTCACTGACAGGATGGAAAAACACTCTTAGGAAGTTTGTTGGACTGATTCCTTTTGATACATAATTGAGTCTGTGTATCTCACACATTTAACTTTATTGCTCGATCGTGCAGTCACAGGTGCAAACCAAGGAGTTGTAAAAGGCCAGTTTCTGGCGTAATGCAGTGTTCAGTAGCACAGCTGAAAAATGTATAAAATTCTGGCTGTTATTGAAAGACAAATGCTATAGATGCACCAAAAGAAAACCTACCCCCAAAATGTGCTTTTGATTTCTCTTATCCTGGAGCCTTCTAGGGTTTAAGTTTCCGCCACCAGCAAGAGCAGTTTTGAAGGTACCTTGTATAGAGCTAGCAGAGACTGACCCTTGCCACTGCAGTCTGAAACTGCAGTTTGCACCTGTGGAAAACATGAACCACCACCACTGCATTCTTTTAGAAAAAAGGGGAAGCTCAAAGCCCAAAGCTTTGAGAATTCCAGAAAGAGAGTTCCTGACTTGAAACTGGGTGTTTCTCTCTTAGCATCTTACAGCAATTTTGCCTTGAAGGTTTCTAGGGGGGAAAAAACAACAAGAACAAGAAAACTAAATATTAAAAAAATTTGTTAAAGTTTAGGACCCACCGCTCTGGGTCTTGGCTTGAAATCTCTTGGTGATCCACAAGCTTTTTGGAAGTCCTCTGTCCAGACTACCTTGGTTGCATTTCCTTTCCTTGGGTTCTGGACTGTGGCCTGAGGTTGCTCTGTATGGGGAATACCACATGGGAAGGTTGGTCCCCTCGCTCCATCCTGTGTTCTGCTAAGCAGGGGTGTCCAGGTCTGCTTAGCTGAATAGCTGCTTAAAAGCTTGTAATAGCTAAAAAAAATCTCCCTCATGAACAGGTTAGGAGAGATCAGCACTGACTGCAGTGGAGCTTCCAGCTTAGACATCAGTTTCATCAAGAACCTTTCTCCTTTCTCCCCCCAAGTTATTTCACAGGCTGCAATCTTAGCACATCACACTCCCCCTTTTAATTGTCCTTTTCCTTGTTCCCTCTCTGCAGCAGCCATGACTGCAAGCCTGCTTTAGCAAACACTCCAATAGATTTTAGGAACATCCTCAGGTGAGATCTAAGGTTTCTTTAGGCTGATGAAACTGTGCAAATAAGGAATCTCAGCTGCAACTGTGCTTCACTCCTGCCTAAGTCACAGAATCACAAAATAGTTGGGGTTGGAAGGGACCTCTGGAGAACATCTAGTCCAACCCCCCTGCTAAAACAATTTCACCCAGAGCAGGTTGCACAGGATCGTGTCCAGGAGAGTTCTGAATATCTCCAGAGAAGGACAGTCCACAACATTCCCTGGGCAGACTTTTCTGTTTAATTCCTCTCAAATAGGTGCATGTCCTTATTTGCAGGGGTACCTCCAGTCTGGAGCTGCAGAATTGTCACCTCATGAATGAAGCTGAGCATTGCCTAAGCAGTCCTGGCTTTAGCAGAACATGTCTCCAGAATGAAACCTCCCTGCTCTGTCCCAGTACTTCTAGTGTAGCCAGGGTAACAGAAAACAGACTGATCCCAGAATGCCTTTCCCAAATCTATTCACTTTAGGTCCTAAAAAAGCCTGCTTTTGGAAATAAACATATAGGCCTGTGGGAGAAGTCAGCCTGAGGATAAACCCAGCTGTCCAATACTGAGATCCCAGGTTTTACTCAGTTTGTTTGGGAATCAGCCAGACTAACACTGCTGCTGGCAACAGGGTCTGGCACAGCACAAAGATCCCAGCAGTCAAAACATCAGCAGATATTTAGCTTTAAATATTACTTACCGAATCACCTGCTCACCTCCATGTTCCAGGTGAGCTTCATCAGTTCTTCTGGCTATGGGACTTAGCCCCACAACTATATCAGCCCCAGCAAAATAAATTACATTGCCAGCAGGATTTTTTTGAGAAGGGGAGGGGATCTACGTAGAGCAACTAGGAGAGAGAAAAAGCCTAAAGTTGTTCCGCTCCCTTTCATCACATGGCAGTGAGGGAGAGGGAAGAGTTAGAAGGTTTCCTGTAGCAAAACTAATGTTGCAGCAGAAGAGAACGGGAGGAGGATTGTGCAGGAATATGGGAAGAGGGGAGGCTGAGAAAAAGGTTAGCCAATTATAAGTCGGAGTCTGACCAGCTGCAGGATGCTGCAAGTTATTTACCTATGGGGTGGACTTCCAACTTCTCATCTACTAGTTGCTCAGGGCTCATCAGCTCACTTTGAGGGACATTAGGTATGCTTTCCCTCTGACTGACTGGACTGACCATCTCTTGATCTTTTTCATTCTGCATCTGTGCATATATATTAAGGCCAGGAATCTTCCTAAAACATTAACAGAAACCATCATTGTGTGGTACTCTGGCAGATGATGTAGTATCAGCTTTTACAAACCAAAAAACAACTCTCTCAGAAAAAGAAAACCCAGCAAACAAACCCCAAACACCAGAGCGAAAGGCAGCAATGGAGAGAAGGAAGTGGCTCAGGGAAGGTCATACCTTTTGAACTTGTAGATGATGAACACAGCTAGTCCCACAAAAACAACAGAGAGGAGCATCAGCATGGCTGAACCACTGTGACTGGGAGTGAGGTCCACCAGGGGAGCTGCAAGAGAGGAGAAGGTTAGAGCCAACCCCAACCTGAAGTGAAACTTGCTCCCTCCAGAAATACAGTTCATTCTCCCCTCTTGCTGCACTTGTAGCAGGTCTGCACATCTCCTGGGCTTCTCTCCCTTTTTAATGCACCTGGGAGGAAGCCCAAGTTCAAATCATCTGTGGTGCTCAACATACCCCTTGATGTGAAGGTCCACAGCTTTCCCTTTAGAGGACTTTGTTTCAGATTCAAAAAAATCCAGAACACATCAAAACCAATCTTAATTAAAGAGCTTCTCTGTATTTCTCCTCAGAGTTTTGCTCACTATCTTGCCACAACCCCTCCCAAAACAAGGCCACCCAACCCATCCAGAAGCATGGATTTCCCAGAAATATGAAGTGAATGGTATTAAACAGAGCTTCCATCACTCTCACACACATACACAGGAAGGCAGTGAGCCTCCAAGCAGTTTCACATGGAGGAGCAGAGGAGTCAGTTGTTCCTGCAGACAGACACAGAGCCCCAGCTGTGCCATGACAAGGAGCAAACACATCCTCACACACAGAACGTGGCCCAGGTAGTGCCCTCCTCTGCAAAGCAGTCTAAGTCAACTTGAGCTGCTGCCAAACACATCCTCTCCCTCTTGCACCTCTTCACATGCACTGAACAGACCCCTCCTAAACCAGAGCCAGAAGACACAAGGAAACAGGCTCACACAAGCAAAGGCACACACATCACATGCACATGTATTTTCAGCTTCACACCCAGACTAATAAACCCAAAACTTACAAAGAGAAGTGAGAAATCTTTCCCTTCCCACATCTAGCAGAATCCAAAATCAAAGGATCCATTATTATGAATTCCTCACACATCTCCACTCTGTCCCCTCTCCATCTGTGTTTTGTGGGTCTCCGCAGTTCTGTGGCATGACAAAGTGGCTCTCCAGCCTATTCAGATTCAGCATCACTCAAAGTTCCTCTCTAATGCTGCACGGAGAGCCTAGTAATAAACAGCTATTTAACTGCTTTGTGAGGAATATTGGCATGTTTTCCTCTGCCTTAGAGCTGAAGTTGTTGTCTGTTGGGTTGGGGACACTGGTTTGTTTTCTTATCTCATGAGAAGAAGGAATGAACATGATGAATGAATCACAATCTGTTGTCTGTAATTGCCATAAATTAATCCTTCCTCCAGTGTGATCTGAACAAAGAAGAAAGAAGTCTGGAGTGTGCTGAGGCCAACGCTTGTCATTCTTCAGGGCTCCAGGGAAAGAACACACTCACACACAACACACATGCAGACAGAGACTCATTTCTACAGGCTCTGCTTGAATGTCCACTCCAAGCTACTTTAGATACCTGCACTTTTGCTCCCTGCAGGTCCTCTGCTGGAGCAAATGCTGCTGTGCAGGGGCAGGCACACACAGAGGGGAACATAAATGAGCACCTAAGCATGCAACATAAATGTAGGTGGACACAGATATCTGTGTGTACACTTCCAAAAACACATTGAACTTTGTGGTTCAGCCAACTATAGCCCATAGCTACCAGAGTCCAACACAAAATCAGTGAAAAGGCTGGGAAAGAAGGGATAACATAGCCCACAGCAGCACCTTTGGCCATGTGCATCCCCTGGGACTGTGTTTTCCAAGGGTTGCTTCTGGCGTTGTGCTGTGTTCCAAGTTTCCCTGGTTCAATTTATTTAATTTTTTATAAAAGCTTGGATTTCCAAAGGCCAGTTCTTCTTATTTTCTAACAACCAAAACAATAGCTTTCAGCAGAGAAGTAGTCTCTCATGGCTCTGTGTCAAATTTTGAACTATTCACAAGTTTTGGTGTCATGAAATTGGGTCTTTTGCTTAGATTGAGAACATGACCTCTGCAGCTTGTTAGGGAGACATAATCCCTCATAGACCTCATAGTGGATGTTCTCTGGGTTTTTAATACATAGTTTGGCCATCCAAGCTCATTTTGCATTCTTACTGAATCCTGTTTCTGCAAGAGATAAAATCCTACAGGGTTCCTATACGACACTGTGAGTCCAGTTACAGCAATCACTCACCAGTGGCTTTGGAGAGTACAACAAAGCCTGCCTTACAGAAAAAAATAGCGTTTGTTTGCATCTGTTATGGACAAAAAAGTACTCCTTCCTGGTGTCTGTGTGTAAATACAAATAAAAACATGCATTTTTGGTAAAAATTATGAACAATTGCACGTAACTCCATTTTTGAAACTGACATTATATGCTTTTGGTTCTAACTTGTCTAAAAATAAGCATCTGGCCATCTGTTCCACACCTACTGGAAAGCAGAAACATACACCAATATCCTCAGGACAGATATTAGAAAGCTCTGCTTAGGAAAAATGAAATATTGGAAACCCCAGGCCTTTCTTTTGGGGGAATTTAAATGCAGTCATATTACACCCTTTCTTAATAATCTCTCTTTTCTTACTGCTTACAAGGCAGCAAGTGGACTGACACCTGGTTGGGAAAATCCATTTATACCACAAAAAGTTTTTGGACAGCAGTTTTCTGGTAGAAATGAACTGAGGGTTTAAGTTTGCAAGTTATCAAAAGAAGCTGATACCAACTGATCAAAATTATCAGCAGTGCCTGGGGAAAATGAACTCCTAGGAGTGTGGATTGGTGTGTCCATCTCTTATTAAGTAGGACCTGTGCTGTGAAATGAGGTTTTAGCATGCAGAATAAACAGTGACATATGTAATTAAATATCAGGAGTTTGGAGATTACTTATTTTGAAATAGGATTAGTTAAGGCCCAAACTGCCTGATCTTATTTTTATGCATATCTATATTGATTCTAGTGTTTCATACTGCTGAACAACTCTTGAGCAGTGTTTAGTTGCTTTGAATGTTTGTGGACTCTAAAATATCTGAACATATCCAAGGCTAGCAGGTAACTTTTGTGCTGTGGGACCCAGGCTCAAAATGCCATGGTGCTGCTTAGCTATTGAGTATTTCAAAGATAACCAAGAAATACACACTTCTGCTGCTACTTATACCACGTTTCCAAAAAACCAGTAAATTCTTGCACCTAGGAAAACAAAAGGATTAGCTGTAAATGCAAAAGTCACTATATCTTTTTAGCATAATATAGAAAGGTGAGGTAGAGCAGACATTTTACTGTGCTGTTACTGTGAGATAAAAATAAGAAATGTTTAAAATACAGCTGATAGCACACTACTACCATTGATATATTGCTTGCTGTGCTACAGAGCAACACAGAAGGCACACACAGAAGGAGGATACTCACCTGCTGTTAAATGGGCAGCATGGACAAGGATTCGAACTCCTGGCTTCAACTCAAAATGGACCAGGTTTTGGTTCAGTTTCTGGATCAGTGTTTCTGAAAGCTGGGAAGGGACAAAACCAACCAACAAACAAACAAACAAACAAAGGCATTTGCTAATTTGTTTCTGCTGGCAAAGCAAAGATTTTGCAGGCTTTCCAAGCACACACTGCTATCACCTCACAATGAAGGATTTTGGACAGAGTGGTTTGTGTATGGTCAGCACTGACTGAGCAACAAGGTGCCCAGTCACACCTCTGTGAGAGCAGCCCAGCAGCAAAAGGGAATTAAGCCCCAAAGGAGCGTTCTACCCTCATGTGAAAGTGGACACAGGACCAGCCAGCAGCATCACATCAGTGAACTCATTCACTGTTTCAAGGGAAAAGGAACTTTTCAGTTGTTAATGAACACTTGCTCCTAATAAATAACTGCTTGCTTGTTGAGTGGCCAGTTCCATGCTCTTAGAGGATGTTCATAACATGTGATATACCTGAATAAAAATGAATGGTTTAGATCATTGCCGCAGCTTGCAGTTAATTTTCAAGTTCTAAAAGCAAATTTCTTTTCATTCAGCTCTGAGATTCAAGACAGCTGCTCCCTAATCCTTAAATATGTACCAGAACCAGCTTGAATCTGGAAGTGTTTACTGACTACAGAATGTGGCTTAAACAAAATGCATGTTCCATGTCTTCTTCTGGGTTACATTCATAACCCACTCTCTTTCATAGGGGAGATATTCCACAGAGCATTCAGATCACCAGATTATCTTTCCATAACTGGTGACATCAACGGAGCCCTAGCAGAAATGAAGCAGATTATTCCTCCTTTGGACACAACAGAAAAGATGAGCATTTGTTGAGATAAGACCCTATGAAATCTGTATTTGTACAGTAAAGGAGCCAAACTTCGGGCCAATCTGTTGGCAAACATGTCTTTTTTTAAAGTCAGTTTGTTGCAATGAGCACAGATCCACTTTTTTCCACATCACACTTCATTACATGCAAGAAGTTTCAGGCATGTTGCCATTAAAAACAAAAAATCCAGATAGATTAATCAAGGAATGGAAGCCTACAGACATGGTGCTGACAGTTTGTCGTGTGTCTTTTGTATGTTCATTTGCCTGACAGTTCATGTATTTCACATTTTCTTACAGCAGAGATCAGTCTTCCAATTGAACAGTCACAGTTCTCCAGGTAGGTTTATTTAGGGAGAGCTGGCTGGAAAACAGGAAACACAACATCTCCTATAACCCATAATATGCAGTTGATGAGAATGTGTTTTTATAACCATACCAGGATCAAGTGGAATCATATTCTAGTGCTCACCACTTAATTCAATTTGTTTTAAATAAATCCCTATTCCTTCTTGAAGATTAATGAAAAATTGTCAGAAAAAAGAACATTCCAATAATTTTTACACCATCTTTTTCATGTTCTTCATTTTTGCCTGGTTGAGCTATTTCAGTAAATTCTACCCAGATATGATTAGATGTTCCTTGGCTATCATTCATCACAGTATGAGATTTATCTGCTTCTTTTTCTTTTTTAACATTCTTAATGGTTCTTTCAATACTCTTGGCTCATACACTTCATTTCTGGCTGCTGATCACTTGAATATGTGCCTTTGGTCCAATATCAATTTGGCAATAACTCTTACAGGCATTTTATTTATATTTTTAAATATATCTCTTTAAAGTTACAATTTATTTCATGGGTGCCAGAATGAGCAATAAATATATTTCTTCCAATAGCAAGAAAAAAATACCACCTGCATTCAAAGAGCCATCTGTTGAGCTCAGAGCAGCAGGGATGGTGACACAAAGATGTGCAGTACATGAAGAATGCCTGGGAAGCAAATTATAGCCCTCTTTAAGCATTTGAGCATATTAATAACCAACATTGGCAACTATAAAAAGTTTTTCATCTCTAAAACTAGAGCAACAGATGCAGATTCATATGGTGTAAACCAGGTACCTTAATAGCTCATGGAACTAATGGGAAAGTATCATCTTGGCTGTATTCTGTCCTACATAAAACCTAACAGCTCTCCTACATAACCCTGCAGGAATTTTCCTTTCTGCTCTGAGATCCTGATGCTGCTGGGGCAGCTGAGCCTCTGGTAGGAGAAAAAAAAAAGGCAAATATGAGACAGTAAACTACAGAAAGGAGACAACCACATTGTGTGTCATTCCTCTTCAACACATTGTGATACCTGCACAACATGGCAGGGGAAGAGCAGAGGTAAAAACCATACATGTGCCTTCTACACAAGCAGAGGCTTACTGTGAAATGTAACTGAGTCTGCAGCTAGCAAACGCTGTGTGTGGCACTGGAGAATGGCTTCCTCAAGGATTTGGGCAAAAAATGGAAGAATGGGAGAATGTGGAGAAAGTCAGCATGAGAAAGTACAAGAGATTTGGTTGGGCAGGGGTGACTTAAGGGGCAGTGAGATCTCCCCTGGCCTCCCTGCAGGCTCCTGGGGCACTGAGCAAAGAGACAAAACTGCAGCTGATGTGTGCCGTGGGAGTGAAAAACCAACAGGTATTCCTGTCTGGAGGGCCAAGGGAAAGGAAAAACAGGAAGGAGAGAGGAAGTAAGGATAAAGCAGTAAGGCAAAGGAAGAAAGACAGAAAGAAAGGGTCACAACTGAAATTTATTATTACTGTATTGCTTTCTTACTTGATTATGAATGAGGACTTCATTGTATAACATCCTGTACAAATTCATCTCAGACTAAAATTTTTGCCTGAGACTATCAGTGTCTCAGCAGAGGCTTGAAACAGCAGTAACTGTTCCAGGACTACACATAAAGTGTCAAAATTGGCAGCAACACCATTCATTCTGTGCAGAGTATAAAGCACATTTCCTCGGCTGGATTAATTACACGTTCTCCCAGTGGCTTTTTGTGTACAGCTTTTTTTTTCTTTTTTTTTGCCTTGGTCTTTATGGAATCTGAACAAGTGAAAAAAGTGAGTAATAGCCTAAGATCTTCAAAAGTACCAGGAATTATAGAGAGAATCAGACATCTGCCTTCCTCAGGCAGCTCTGGAGATTCCTGACACACACGTCTGAGGGAAGAACAGATGCATTCAGACGTGTTTGTAAAATGTTTGCTTGTTTGGTACAATATTTTCATTTTTCTTTATGTAGAAAACAAGATCCTCTTCCAAACAGACATACAGAGTGAAAATGCATTTCTGTACTCCTAAAAATTATCTGAAATAGAAACCATACATAATGGCTTACAAAAGCCAGTATTTGAGGTCAGTGAGCAGCCTGGATAAACCTCAAGGGCCCAATTTTCCATTGGGATTGGACACTGCCCTCCAAAGCTGGACCTGGCAATGTTTGTGGTCTTCACACGGTCCCAAGGGCGCACTGAGAGCTCAGTCAGGACATTTGCTTTGAGATTGCAGAACAGACTCCTCTACCTTCACGCCTATTTCTACCTCAGTTATCTGACTTTAATCTAGGAGTGGTTCTGACTTGACTTGTTTGTAGTATTAATATAGTGTCTGTGAATTAAATTTCCACACAAAGGCTAATCTCAGTTGTTGAGGTAATAAAAAGGTTTAAATGGTGAACATTTTGGGGTTTGTGCTTCACTATATTTCTGCACTCCAAGTGACACCATGGATGCATTTTGGTTTAAAAAGCAGAAAAGGAAACATCAAAGTACTTTGACCTGTTTCAAAAATAGCAATGCAACTCCAGTTCAACAGCCAGACCTTCATCTGGGGAACAGGTTGGCCTCAGGCCTCCCCACCTTCATCTCTCCCTCCTGGAGATGCAACTAACTTAGCTGAAGACAAAACTTCTTAGAATAGCAACCTCTTAATTTATAGTCTTCAAGAGTCTCTCTTGTGAAAATAATTAGCTTTCAAAATTAGTTTTGGTCCTTAACTGAGCCTCATTGACTTTATCTGCTTCATTTGCAGAATTAAGCATGATGTGCAAAAATAATTCAGTAATAGGAACTATTCTTCATGTATCATTTTTCATCAAAGGACACATAATGAATAATAATAACAGACAATTTGTGAATGAAAAAAAAAAGAGATTCCAATTTAAAAATGGAACAAAACAAAAATTAATTTGGCTGCTCTTAGCATTTTGTCAGATTTAGGACTCTAAAAGAACTATGTGAACCAAGAAGCAGAATTATCACTGAGAAGGGCACTTTCCCATACCTTTATTGACTTTTGAAACCCCTGGTGTAAATTATTTTAGACTAATTGAATGTGATTCAACTGTGCCAGTATGCACTAGCTAAGAATCTTGATAATTTTATAGATACTGTGTAAAGATCTCAACTAATGAGTGCTACACTTCTATTCAATTCATTGAGCAAATCAATAAACAACTAAGGAAAGAATTAGGCACATTGATTTAGTAGGAAGAAACTTGAACCAACATTGGGAAAGTGAAGTGGGAGTCAGGGCCAACGTGGATTACTTTAAACTGTGCCACTTGCCCCGGATAACCTCAGACACTTCACGTGGGGCCTCTAAAGCTTGCTGGCCTTAGCACTGAAAAGAG
>NW_005054300.1:2932208-2945564 GCF_000277835.1 Geospiza fortis | reverse complement strand
TGCAGATCTTTAATGAAAATGCTAAATGCAAGCTGCTGGGAGTATCCAGGGACACTGTGAGAGCACGAGGCAGAGGATATTCCTGTGGTTACTCTGGGACAAGAATGAACAGCAGATATGAACCCAGAGACCTGGACATAAAAGCCAGGATCCACTTTTGATGAACAAAGGCAGCCAAAAACAGCCTTGAGAATCAAGGGCTGCTCTGTACTCTGAGCAAAAGATGAGGGAGAGAGGGCTGATAGTCATGTGGCAGGAGTTAACTCAAAGGTATTAAGACAAGAGATTTACACAGCCTCTCCTACAGCACACAAGCAGCTACTTAGAAAAGCTGTCTAAAGAAAAAAGCCCCTGGTACAAGGTCTTTTGGTTCACATTATTCCATCCTCTCGTCATCTGCCTTTACTTCTTAATACTGGTCTAACCTCCCCTAAGTACCAGTGGAAGAATTGATCTTCATTCAAAGGCCCAGATGCTAAAAAAAAAAATCTCTCCTAGTAAACATTAGCTGATTTACCCTATATATCAACCTCTTCCTGGAAATTAATTTCCAGGACTGATTGGCACAATTTTCTGTAAGATTTGAAGGCATTCACTGTCACGATCTTGTTGCTAAAAGTATTTTGATGATGGGCACACCTGAAATACATTAGAGGAAAGAAAAGTACTGAAAGCAAGTACACTGAAACACAACAGCTTAGGAGAGTGGGCAAAAGAAAACCCCAAACTCTAAAATGAGATAGAAGCTCCATCAGCTACAAAGAAGCAGATGTAAAACTAAATCTGCTTTAAGGAAAGAATCCCAAGAGGCATATCCTTACAGCCTTCCTGAATGCCACTCTCAATGTTTTAAATTCACAAGAGGTATTTAATCTCTGCAGTTCATCACTGTCCATTTGATAATCAGTCATCCATGTCACTTCCCATCTCTTTGGCTGGATACAGATACTGGCCACAGCTGCAGCATATTGAGTACAGTTGGCTACCAACCAGCTGATGTTACCATTTGCCAAAGTCTCCATCATGCTATATTGCTGAGAGCTCTTCTCAGAGAAAAGATTAATGGCCTCAAATGTCATTAACTATTTGCTCCTACCCCTGTTTTGCATTCTTTTACAGTAATTTTGAATAGGCCAGTGAAAAGCACCCAAATGGAGAAGTAAAGAGAAATTCAGGATAACACTGAAACCTTTACTTGATATGAAAACATCACTTCAGAATTATCACGTACCTTCTGCTTACATTTCATTTTACTAAAATAAAATGCATTTGTTATGTTTGAGAAAAAGCCCCCACTAGGAAACAACATGGAAAGAAGATAATTTGTGAAATGCATAAATAAAAGGTAACTCCTCAGAATCCTCCTACTGAGTAAAACCATACACTGAAATAAAGAGTAATTGTAACTGCCCTCTACTGAATTTTGATTACAATATTTTCCTACTGAACATTCATTTTGAACTGTATTTGTGCTAAAAATAACTCAATTCATTGAAATGTTACTATGAGAGATTTGTTCTTCACTCAAGACGTTTGTGTTTATTTCAGATTCAGCAGATCTGAATTTTGTAATCATCAAATTCACAAAGCCTATCCACGAAGATGGTGTGACAACTGCATTCAAGCCCAAGTGGCCAGTGGCAATTCTGGGTGGCTGTTTTTGCAAGATTTGGGATGTTTCAGTGTTGTTGCAGTCACAGCATGCAAATCAAAGACCAGTGTTTGACAACTGCCAATTATTTCTACATTTTTAAGCAGGGGGGTAGTCTGTCCTCATCGACTGTTAAGTGAAGCAGAGCAATCAAATGACCCAATTAAAAAAGAAAAAGAAGGGAAAAAAAACCAGGACACAATATTCTTGTCATAAATACAAGATTTTGCAAATGTGTTTTGGGATTCTGCAGGATGAAAAGGCCTTTTGATTTTTTAGGAAACTGTGAAGCATAACTTTGCACTGACTACAGAAAGTGGACTGGATCAAGCACTTTTTTTGTATTTATGTATTAGCTGGAGTTGTCCTATGGTGCACATTGAGAAAATTTCCCCAGACTCACATGCAGCATCTTTTTTTTGCTGTCAACAGTAGTCAAACTTTTTAAAGGTACTTCAGTCTCCAATGGAAAATATTAGCAATGCAGAGTTCACATTTCTAAATGCAAACAGATATGACAATAATTGATTCTATGTATACATAAAAAAATTTGGAAAAATTGTATGAAAGTGATTTATCAAGTGAGGAAGAAAATTATATTTACCATCTAACTACAGTCTCAAAGACAGATGAGACACAAACGCACTACCCTCATGGAAAGCTGCATGGAAATGTACATTTGTCAAGTGGGGCACTACTGCAGTCCCACTACTGTGCTCAGACTCATAAAACATGAGTGGCACAAAGGAGTGTTATTGACTTTGATAAATGGGAAACCAAGACCTAGATTGTCAAGGCATAGTGGACATCTAAGTGCCTCTGAAATCAATGGGAATTATGTACCTAGAGATGAGTGGCTGGACAGAGGGACCTCAAAGTATGTTTACAAAGCCAAATGAGTATGTATCAGAAAAAACCATTAAGCTGTCTTAATCCACCTCAAGGGGAAACAGCAGAACTTAAGCCTCCCATGGTTATTAAATATGAATGATATTTACTGATAAATGTGAAAGTCCATGAAACCACATACACCCCTCACGGTTACCCATGGCAGAGCAGTGGTCTAGCTCAGGTGATGAAGAAAGGAACCTCTGCAACGAAGTGCTTCCTTAAGGAACCTTTTTCCATTGCAGTACTTGTGTAAACTATTCCCATTTTATTCCCTGCACACTTGAAAGTTTCTCTTCTAAATTAGAAAACATAATTCAGAACTGTAACTCCTTTGGGTCTGCACCTGCAAGCTGGCAAGCTCGCACACGTGCCTTTGAATAGCTTATTCCTTGCCCATGACTACAAAACAGACTTCTATTCCTACCAGAAAAGAGCAAATACATTAGAAGTACCTCAGAAGCAACTTAAGCTTCTTAAGCTGTAGCCATCAAAAACATCTGCTCCCAATACTCATCCCAGCAACTTCAAGCACAGGGAGAGGCTGTGGAATGAGCTCTGAGACACTTTGGGCAAGGCACAGTGAAGGATCACAGGCAAAACAGATGACAAAACAGGAGCAGTATCAGAATATGCTTCAGACCAGAGGGCAGAGACTCCCTTTGTGGCCCTTGGGCAGCTCTCACAGAAAAACCCACCATTTTCTGCTAGAGTTACTAGGAAGAGGAATGCAGCATCCACAGACCAGAAAGAAAAAGATTCTGACTATCCTGGGTTTTTTCAAAGAAAAGAGCTGGCTGCAAATGGCAAACAGTTTCTCTCTCCTCCAAAGGTTATCATTTGGACCCTGCAGCATCCTGCCAGAGATGCTGATGGAGTTACACTGAAAATGACATTTCTTCTTGTCCATAAAAAGGGCCATGAGAGCACTGCCAGGGCTTCCTTTCTCCACAGTCACAAAGACTCTGTTTTTACAGGAGAGAAGAAGAGAGGCATAAAAAGAGGGGGAAAGAGAAGCTGATGAGTGCCCAAAGGGAGTTGGGTCAGATGTAAATTTGAAAGTTTATGGACTGGCTTCCTTGCCAATTTATGAAGGAAGTGAGAAGGGGAAGTGAAGGAGAAAAGGAAGGAAAGATTTTGCAGAGCAGTAAATCTCCATATTTTTTGTTTATTGCATGAGTGGTGAAAATTTAAGAAGGTCATTTGTCAAAAGAAAAGATGACAGCTAAAAATGCTGAGCAAGGGAAAGCTTCAGAATATGGGTGACCTGGAGGTGTGAGGCTAAGTTAACATGGTGTGAGGCATGGACATGGAGTGGGGAAGGCAGAGCTACAGTGGTGCTTCCCTCAGGGCCAAAGTTATCTTTGCCCCTGGAATCTGAGCTAATAAGCTGAGAGACAGCAAAGGAGCTATGGGACAAGAGGACATGGTTCAGTGGTGCACATGGCAGTGTTAGGTTATCAATTGAACTTGATGGCATTAGAGGTGTTTTCCAACCTTAACAATTCTATAATTCTATGTCATTTCAGGATTTTTGCCCAGCATAGTGTTTTATCTTTTAATTACAATCCTGCTAGGCCCATCTGGTTGGCAGGACCTTTTGGGTCTGCAGAGAGACAGATTCCTTCAGTCATCGTGACCTATTTCAGCTGTTCACAGAGAAAACAATCCACAGTGGCTCAGCCCCACTTCCAGCACCATGAAGAAGGCAGGCAGATTGTCCAATCCCATCCCTGTGCCTTAAACTAATGAACTGCCCAGGATTACCACACAGCTCTGTCTTCCAATGCTTTCTGAACTCTTGACAGTGTCATAAACTTTGCTCCACAGTTCCTGCTGGCAGAAGTCATCCCCTAAATCCTTCCTCCTTTCTTCCTGCTTCCATGTAGTAAACAGGACTTCTAAGGGAACCCAAATTGACATCTAAACTCCTAAAGACAGCTCCAATGCCTGTTTCCAATGCTGGAGAAAGAAAAAAAGGTCCAAAACAACCAAGCTACTCCCCAGAAAAACCAGAAACATAAAAAAACCCCTAAAGAGGATGTAACATGTAACATGTACCCCAGTGAATCAGCTGCATTCCTACCATAATTGTCAGTTCTAACCATACACAAACCCCATACAGATACAGATATATATATCTCATATATACACACAGACACAGAAATGCATGCACATACACTTCTCCAAGTAATGGACACAATACCTGCTCTAGGTTTGCTGCTGTTCTTTTTTTTTCTCCTGTGGCATCTTGATATGGTAAAATGAAGAGTTCAGCAGATGTGGGCAGGCCAGGGAGCACTGCAACCAGAACGTGCTTGCTGGAAATGCCTGTAGCCTGATACAGAGAAATAATGGAGACAGAAGCAGTGTGGATGGCACTGAATGCAGAGAGCTTCTTCATTAAAGCATCACAGTACTTTCACTGTGTAGGATGTATCTTGTATGTCTCACTGGCTGAAATTTTTAAGTTAGGACTTTAATATCCCTGATTTTGACACATTAGACAAAATTCAGAAAAAAGTACCCTAAAGGCATTACTACCAGGGTCATCTCCAATTTCATGTTTCAGCTGATGCTACACAATCAGATTGCTGAGTTATTATCCAGAAAACGACCTACTTTGGCCCTCAGGAAGTTTTGTTAGCCAAAGGAAGTAGAAATATAATTGCATGAATCTTCCTCCATTGCCTTTTTGTTGTGAATTATCCACCAAAGGCACTTAAATCTCAAGGTTTTGATTTAACCTGAAGTTTTCAAGTGCTGAATTTAGTTGGTCACTTATAAAGAGGTGGAAAAAAAGTGCCTACAGATACAAGGACAGATCACAGAAGCACCACAGAGATTCCCTAGCAGTAAAGACTTGGAAGCCTCTCAGACATTAACTGGACCTAAATCTCAGGAATTCTTCTCCATGGTACTCCAGGAGCAAAGACAGGGAGGAGCTGCTCATTGGAGGAAATGGTGGATGTAGGACAAAGGGTCAGCAAAATTGATCATAAATCACCGTTTTCTGAACCTGTCCTGTGGATAACCTGAGCATAACTGCTGACAGTCTGGGGAAAACCCTGTGGAGTCCCCTCCACCACACACCAAGGAAAAGCATCTGTCTTTGCTCCCTTTTTTTTATTTTGCTTTGTTTTGTAAAGTGGATTTAGGAAAAACCCTTATAAATATAGAAAGGTTTCTTATATTCTTTACAAGTATTCAGTGAAGCCAGGGCTTACATTATTTGTGCTTGCCTAACAGGTTGCTTTAAGGTGTCAAGAAAGACACAGTATTGCCTTCATTTTCAGAGGCTGGGAACAATTTTATTTTTTTTCAGAAGTGGGAGACAGTAATCAGAAAACCAATGACGCAAGCAAATAATTATGATCAAAACAAGAAATAGGATACTTTATGATAATATGAAATTATCCCTACTCAGAGTGAAGATCAGATTTTAGTACAGAACTATAATTTTGTAGGCAGAATTTTATCCTGGTCTGATGATATTCTGTAATAAGAATATAATACTTTAATAAAAGTTCATAAAAATTCTATAGCACAGCTATAATTTCCTATTGAATTATTTAGTTATTTGACTCATTTTTATACCTTTTACTTAATTGCTGTAGAAATCTATTGGGTTTATCTTTAATTTTTACAGGAACTTCTCACAAAGGCTTGTTTAAGGTGAATCATTTAGCTATATAAAGATGGATAATTAGCTATCAATTATTATTTTTTCGATCAAATAACAAAAAGACTCAGTGTTTTCACTGCTCTGCTTTTGGAATGTAGCCTTGGTACTGTGGTTTTACAATTCTTTTTTTATGGTTTGGTTTTGCTTTATTGAGATGTTTATATTCTGAAAATTCATCCTGAAGATAAATGGATCCTTGAATACTTGATACAGACATAAATATGTCAGAAGATAAAGCTCCAGAAAAATGCTCTTTTTTTCCCTTTCCTCATGTCTTTTAACAAAATTTCAGATAAAAATCTCAAAAATAACCCAGACAGGTTTGTGCACCTGATTAGCACAGTTTTTCTACAATTTTGCACAGATGATGCCACAAATAACACTTAAGCTTGCTAATAACATCAACAAGCCTTTTGTTCTTTCAAAATCTGAGAATCGTTATTTTTAAAAAAGCAGAAACACTATTTTAAACAATTTCTTGCACTATTTTTTTACTGAGGTGAAAAATCCCAGGTATCTCTTCTAACTCTTCTTACATCCTCAATTTCAAATGCAAATCTTCAGCTACACTGGAATATTTTTGTGACATTGTGTTCCATAGTTAAAGAAGGAACTTCAGAGAAAACCAGCATCCAGTCCTGCCCTGTGAGACTCATGCTATATGAAGGACTTAAAGTGCTTGCTGTGGTGTTCTTCTGTGTAGCAAAAATTGTTTAATTTTTGGTCTCGCACGTTTTCTACAGCACATTTGCAATTCCATTAGAACAGTGTTGCTTTACACTGAAGGCTGCCTCTGGGCACCAGATTGTCATAGAATGAGATCATTTCACCTGTCTAGAATTTAGGATGCTGGCCTCAAACACCATCAACTCTCCATTTCTGGGTGCTGGAGACAAAGAAACACCTTGAGAGAACAGCTGATGCAGTCCTAATGAAGGGACAAATCAGGAGCCAAAGTCCTTGTAAAACAGGCTATGCAGAGCTTACCTCCACCAGAGCTCTCTTGACTACTCTGCTGATGTCCCTTCTCCACTCTGGGATATCTGGGTTGTAGTCATCAAGGTTTGGAGAGAACGATAACCTCAGGGACTGAAATTTCTCTGCAGATACAATGGCAGAGTGGTGAGTAAAGACTGAAATGCCTTAGTGCCAAATGAGGGGGCAGAACCTTGTGAAACCTGGTGCAGCTCATGTTTTGCTTAATCAATTTGCAGATGGTGCACAGACTGTGAGGGAATCCATCAGTGCACCTGAGAGACTCAGTGAGAGATGTGGAGAATCTGGGAGATTCATCACTTGAGTGCCTGGAAGTGAAAAGTGATCAGTCCTTACTTGAGTGGATGAATAGCACTGCAAAGGGAGCTGTGTTGGGAACGTAAATGAAATGTTACGCTCAATTTGACTTCTGGAGCAGGCACACCCTGTGTAGGAAGCTGTGATTGGGCTCTCACAGATGTGCCCCAAACCTTAGAGATCTTAACTGGAAGGGAACAGTGATAAATATGGGGAGAGGACTAGCCTTGGAAAATGTACCTAATCTCTGTTGCTGTTAACAGAGCTGCCCACATTGATCACTATCAGCTAAAACTGGGATTCCCAGTGGGCTTTAGGCTCCATCTACACTATATGGTATTTGTGTGCCCTAACTGCTTCTGACACATGAGAACAATGTCAAATCAGAGCAGATTTCTGTGCAGAACTGCAGCACACAGCACTGATTTATCTTTCAAGTTGAGCAGCTTTTGTGTGAGTTAAGAGGCCTCTGCTGGCCAAGAAGGGGGAAAACCAGCTTACAAAACAACCTAACATTTTGACAATCATGTAGGATGATCAAAGAGTGATGGAGCACATGCAGAGGGCTCTGGAAAGGAGATCAATGTTCTGCAATCATGTCAGTCTGCACTAATGTCAATCAGTGGCCTTCAGAGATACTACACTGGACTGGTAACACTGGAATTCAATTTATAATCTCACTCAAAGCACTCTGGAATAAAGACCTCTTGTTGCTGCCAACTATCCTGGCTCTCTAAATGTTGACTATGGAGAATCCTGTGTGAAATAAAAGGGGAAGAACTTACCATACACTGCAATAGTCTTTGTGTCCTGAAGAATGGTGTTTCCTGCTGAGACCTGAACAGTGATGGTGTTCATCCCTTCCACAGAAAATGTGAATGTGATGCTCCCTTCCAATGTGATCAGTGGCTGCAAATACATCATAAAAGGAAAAATCCAGTTAATTTGGCTGGAAAGGAAAAGCAAAAATGAGTTTGGCTCTCTAACCTATTGGGATGGTTTGAGGAGTTAGTTCCAGACTGGAAATTTCACACTCAGGAGGGGCCCTGTGACATGGCAGCTAATTTCCTAGGGAGGGCACATGAATCACAGACAGGGATGCCCTCCTGAAACTCAGAGTAAGGTACCTATAATTTCCATAGGAGCTATGTAAGATTCAAGAGCTTCCTTTCCACTTGGCATGTTGGTTGTTCTGGATCCCATGCTGAAATGCCCACCTTTGCTCACTCCCCAGAGGGGCCCAGATCCTGATATAAAAGCCTGCAATACTCACTGCTCAGGTAGCACCCTCCTTTCCTAAATCTACTGTAAGTGCTTTATTTAAGGTGACTCAAGGGGGTTGTCACAAAACCAGCCAAATTTAGATTTCACATTTGCTGTTCCATGTTATCCTTAGATAGAGACAAATCGTTTTTGTTAATTGCTGATGCTTGAGAGGACAGAGATCCCTTCAGCTATGAACAAGTTCATCAATGAGTTGTGTCCTCCAGCAGACTCTGCCTTAACTTCTTTTTCACTTGTTAATGAACTCTGGATGAGATCTTCAAAGCACCCAGTATTAAGGCAAACTGTTGCCATTGTAGTCTATAGTAAAACTCACACTTCAATGAGAACAGAATTAGACCAACACTGATCACTTAGGAGCTTAGGAGATCAGAGGGAAGGTTAAAAGGTGACAATCACAGCCTGTAAGTACCTCTAAGGGGAGATGATTGCTGATACAACAGAGAGTTCTTTAATCTACACAAAAAGGCATAACAAGATCCAACAGCTTGAATCCCAGACTAGATAAATTCAGACTACAAACACAGTGCATGAATTCAAAGCTCAGAATAATTAGCTGTGGGGAAATAGTTGAAGGAGATGGTCAGAAGGACAAGCAGTGCATTTCCCATCATCTGAAGAAAACTATTAATACAAAACAACAACAACAACAACAACAACAAGTCAGGTCCTGCCCTAGTCACAAGAAGTTAAATAAAGCAGAAGGTACTGATCAAACTCTACAATCTGCATTATACAGAAGAGAACAATGCGTGATTATGAAGGTCCCTCTTGGCTCTACAAAATCCATGACAACCTCTCCCCTCGGAAACTAATTAGGGTTTCTGGGTACTTTAGCCACAATTATATGTGCAATAACAGTTCTAATGTCTGTGCAGATTCACCAAGACTGCAAGCACAGAGGCAGCAGAACGTGATGGATGATAGTCTGTTATCTGAGCAGAGCCCTGGGGCAGGGAGGTGTGTTGGGAACCATTTCATCCACCTGTAGCACATGATAATAAGGTCCTTTTGCACATGTGGTTTAGCATAGGGTGCTGGGCCTCAGCATAGGTCAGTTCTAGCTATAAAAACAGCTTCAGCTTGAAAGGTTGTTTTCCTAAAAAAAAATCTTCCAAAGCCCTACTTTTTTTTTCTTCTTGGTACTGAAGAAAGGAGGGCGAAGAGAAACAGTAGAAACTCTTCCAGATTTTGGTTAACTATGTTCACCTTGGATGGAATTAAGGAAGAAAGCTATTGATAGCTTGCATGGTACAGCAATAAAGCCTGCAGCTGAGTCACAGCCACAAACACAAAGCACTACTTACATTTCCATGTTGATGCCTCCAAAGCCCATTAGTATCTCAGTATTTGTTTTATAATTCTCTTGCATATGTGACTACATAGAAGCATTCCCAGATCCCTCTCTCCCTCCCTCTTCTGTCAGAGAGCTCCTCCAGGGTTATTTTGACCTCAGTCCATCAGGAATACAAACCTCTGTGTTGTTCCCAAACCACCAGACATAAGTGAGCGTTCCCACTTGGCTTGGCCACAGCACTGCTGTGGCGTTGATCTCCTTGTTCTTCGTGGTGACAAAGGGCAGAGATAAGTGAACGTGTTCCAAGGGGCCTGCAGAAACAGAAGCAGCAGGTGAGTCCTCCCTCCATCTGAAAAGTTAACCTGGGTGGGATATCCATTGGTTTAGGGAAGAAAGGTCTTCCCTAAATCACTGCGGGACATGGCAGAATGTTTGAGCTTTGTTTTCCTCTAGAGAGGAAAGCTTAAATCTGTTCCTCAGAGAACAGGAGCCACCCCTGTACCTGGAGCTGAAAAAGTTGGACTCTCTACTGCATGAATGTCATAAAATCAGGAGCTTATATGACTTTTACAATAGGGACAGAGCCCTGTTGTGTGAGTGTGGCCTTCACTGGGAAGACATAAGAATGTGCAGGACAAAGGGCTTCAGCAGATGTGAAGCATCTTTGCTGGAAAACTGCTATGATTTGGTGAACTTCAGAAGAAACTCTTTCTGAAGGTAGCTATTTACTGAGTGCCTGCATTTTATTGTTACCTTATACCTCTTTTTCATCAATAAACTCTTTTATATCTTCAGTATAAACAGAACATAATTCATTCGACAAGTGACATTATGCCCAGGGTTACACATTTCCCATCTTCTGGAAACAGATGGGCCTTAGTTGTTAAATCTTGTTCTATAGATTATTTTTAAAATGTGTTCTGACTGTTCACTAAGAGAACAAAGCCATTGTCCTGAGTGACAGGGACAGAAAAATAAAGAAACCTCAGGTCACATGAGGACATGGGTTCCTCAAACAAATTAAGGCCACATCTACACATCTATCTGTGAGCTCCCCAGGGATGAGAACCACAGCCACAGCCTTGCATTGCTCATATGGAGTTGAGATGCATTGCTAGCTGTATTTCAATGGAGGATCTTTCAGGATATACCCCATGCATGAATCACCACTTAGACCTTGCTTTTCAGCCTAAATGAACTCTGGAGAAAGCATCCTGTATAACACAATAGGCCGAGTAAGGAAAAGAACTCTCCCAAATCAGACTGTATAAACAATGCCAAAATAAGGTTCAGTGTTCCTGATTCATTACTGAAATACATCTTTCCCTGGGTTGTAGACATAGCCACTGCTTAAGCTGAAACAGCCCAATTAAGAATTATCCATGATCAGATTAACCAAAGCCTGCTATACATGAGACCATGGTTTGTTTTGCCTTTTATAAGCAGCAGTCAACACTCTTGGAAATTGATGAGATGCCACAATTTCACACTTGTGATTTTAATGGCATCCTCCTTCTCAGATCCATTTCCATCCCCACGCTGTTCCTGTTTTCAGCAAGACCCTAAGACTTGAAAAGCAGCAATTTCCCCAGCTAAATGCAGTGACAACTGTAATGATGGAGCCCATGAAAAGTCTGATACTCTCCAACATTACTGCATCACTGCTCTGAACAGATGATCCTGCATGGTAGAGTGTGCCCAGCACCTCCCTGGACCTTCCCCATACAATGGCTAGGAAGGGATATCAAAGAGTGGCTCAAGCAACCCAACTCTGCCTGAGCATTTCCCAGCACGGCTGGGTCAAGGAGGCTGAAAAGCTGAGCTAGTATCTGGCCAGCAGATGGGGATAGCTCACTCTGGATAGGCCCTCTTGGCAGGAGACTGCTTTCTCCCAGGTAAGCTTGAAGAGGATTCAAGAACATTAATTTTTGAGCATCATGCAGGGCTATGGAGACTATGGCCTTCATCTGTGCCAAGGAAAAAGTACTGTACATGCTCCAGAAAACTGAAAGGGAGAAACTTCTCAAAAGGCTCACTTGCACAGGTGATGTTATTCTGAAGCATCCAGGCAAATCCATAATTAACTTTCCAAAATTATGATATGTCAGGACAGCTAAGAGACAGGCTGTTGGCTTGAGCAGTTTACATGCAACAGTTTCTATTGTCCATTCAACTTAAAATGCTCCTGTCTCACAGTAACCTGCATTTCTGGATCCCTGGAGCAACTGCAGGAAAGGCACTGCTTCTGCGCACCGGCTGCAGCAGGATGAGGAGAGCATGGGATGAAGGCTTTACTTTTATCTTTGAGACCACAAGCACCAAGGTTCAGGGCCTGCAGTTTTTTCCAGCAGGAAGAGTGCTGGCTACAGGTAAGGAAGGTGCTGGAAGGCCCAGACCTGGCTGCAGACACTCATGTATTAACCCTGTAACCAGGGATCACCCAGTTTGTAGCCCTTCCTAAAACTCTGGGTGTTCTGGCTGCACATTGCTTGTATGTGGATCTTACAATACAGCATGTGTGTCTATTTTAAGGACAGATATTTTTGCAAAACTCCCCAAAGGCCAAGTTCAAACACCCCAAGAAGAATATTCAGCAGAGGGCTGAGTGACAATGCAAGCTTTCAAATAGGATTTAGAAGCTTTTGTGGATCAGGCTGTTAGACTCTGGAGGGGGCTGGATCTACTGTACATCCCCGTCCTCAGCAAATCTCTTGCTAGTCTGAGTGGCACCATGCTCATTTGTAACCTGTTTTGCAGTCTCTAATTCTTGTCATGTAGAGAAAGGTGAGACATATCCCTTAAAGCTGTCACTTCTCCAGGGAGTCTGGCACACATAATCTGGGCCTGGCTGCAATGATCACTCAGTGTTTAAATCCTGTGCTGGCACTATCTATGTAAAATACAGAAATGTACACTATCAGCTGCTAAGTCACACAAACAAATCTAAATATTGTTTATTTCTTGTACAGCTTAAACAACCAGAACGGTTCATATGCCTTCAGTGTCTCAAGAGAATGATTTAGAGCAGCTGTAGACCAGAAGGACACTATGAGTGAGCGAAGGCTGGACACCTGCCAACCAAAGGTGTCTTTGAAGGGGGACCTTCAGGTGGATATTTGCTCCTGCTCTAGTCCTCCTTCATAAAAATCCCATCTCCCACACTCCTGCCTCCCACTGTTCCCATCTGTTGACACAATGGTTCTCCATTGAAGAGCTGCTTTCCTACTCTGAAAAGGTAGCTGCTTTCATGCTGTGTGA
>NW_005054300.1:2916606-2932183 GCF_000277835.1 Geospiza fortis | reverse complement strand
TACACAATATGTGGAGTAAGTTTGGTAGGTGGTAAATAATATTTCTGTAAACATAACTTCAGGTTTTGGAATTTCTTTTTTTCTCAGTTAATCTGGCACAGAGGCACACAGTGAAAACACAAATAACAAACAAAAAACCCCACTGTATAAAGAAAATTATTGCCCCAAACAAAATCCATTAGGAATGTTACAAAATTTTGATAAATAGAGTGACCCTTTGGGTTCATAGGTTCATAACCATGTGCTAGAATAAATATGAAAGGATACAATGTTGGTTTTATCCAAGAACTTGGGATACATTTCAGTTGTAAATCAGACCCATATGAAGTATGAAAAGGTTAAAAAAGAATAGCAGAAAAGCAATGTGAGGATAATTTTTTTTTTGCAGTAATATTTAATACAAAGATTTTGGTTCCTATGACAACAGAAACACTGAAAAGCACTGGTTTCCATTCCAGAGGTGGGTGTGTTTCATTAGAGAGCAAAACATGCTCAAAGTAAAATTCGAAGCTTTTAAAAGTCAGTAAAGATCCCTGGGTGTCTCTGTTGTTCTGGAAGTGTAAGCTTGATAATGAAAGTGCATTTCAGAAAGGGCTGGACAGTCCTTTGAGGTGTCCCAAATTAGACTATCCAAAACTAGAGGTAAAACATGATTAAAAAAAGCAAAAGTTATTGATTAGACTCGATAATCTTAGAGGTCTTTTCCAACCTTAATGAATCAATGTTTCCTCTCAGTCTGGAATCAGCAGTCTGTCTGGAGGACACGTGAACACTCATCATTTCCCACCTCTCTGCACCCAGCTGCCAAATTCCAAATGTCACCTCTAGCTCCAAGTAACAATTCTAAAAGAAAACCAGCAGCTAACAGGGGGTATGAAGATACATACATGTTACGTGCAGGTAGAGAACAGCGCTGTCAGAGCCCAGGCTGTTTTCCACCAGCACGGTCACCCGGAATATGCCCACGTTCTGGTAGATGTGCTTGATCCCATCCTCTGTAGAGCTGAGGTTGGCATATGACACAGCGATGCCATCTCCAAAATCCACCTGGATAAGGGATCTCTGGAGGTCTCCCTGTGGTGGAAGAGAAAGGATCAAAACAGACTCTGTTTTGCTTTTGACAGACTGGAACAGTGGGGTGAGACCAACCAGAAAACAGTAGCAAGGTCTGATGTACCAGAGGAACAGCCTGCACTGGCCTGTCAAGCAGCCATGGCTGCTGAACATCCCTCCCATTCATGTGAGATGCAGCATCTTGCCTTACCTTTGAACATCCTCACCCCCTAGGAAATCCCCCTCTGGCTCTGCATGGTGCTCACGCTGCCTGTGCTCACCCTTGCTGGCTACTGCTGTGGAGCACCTCCCCAGCCCAGTGCACTGAAGCAATGGGCACTGCCTGGAATGATGGAAAATTAACAGCTGATCATTAATAACCTTTCAAAAAATTGGCTGAAAGGACATTTCATTTACTTTGGGTTTGTTTCCTCTTCTTTTTCTTTCTTCCTTTTTCTCTCTTTTTTCCTTTTACAGAGAGACAGTCCTCTGGATGCCCAATTCCCCTTCTGGAATGAAAGGTACCTGTGTGAATGGATGGCATCAGGCAGGTATCCACACCAGAAAGAGATGTGAATGTATGTGACTATAAGAGGAAATTGTAACAGAACTTTTATATTCCTCATGTTCTCTCAGTCTTTTTATAACTTGTGAAGGCAGAAATAGTGGAGGCTTGTCTGAATGGAAGGCAAAAAGAGCAGAGCTATACCTGATGGTGGCAAGAGCAACAAATTTTCCCAGATGCTCTCTTTTAATAGACCAAAGTTGTTTTTACACTGCCCTGGCACCCTGCTGGAAGCTCTGCTGCTTCCAAATAGATGAGACAAAAATAACTGTGTTGCTCTGTTGTGGAGAATCCCAAACTGAAGTTGTGGCAGGGGAAATGGTCTGAAGAACAGAGTTCTGTCCTTTGTTGAGCTGATTTATTAGAAAGAGGTGCAGATTCAACCATGATGCAGTGCTTTGGGCACTCGTGTCTGTTTGACAGAGCAAATAGAAGCCACCAAATGGGATTTGCTTCCACAGCCAGAAGTGAACACACATGACCTCTGAACATCTTTCAGAGGGGGACTATTCTTATCTCAATTCCAGTGCAGGACTCAGACCAAATACAGAGGTCTCTGAAGTACTCTTTGATGCTCTCCCAAGGCCTCCAGGTCCATCATTATTAGGGTTTTAGTTGTCTTTTCTTACTCAGAAGGAGATGATGTCTTTGAACGTGCCTTTGAAAAGCTTTTCACATGGTTAAAACCGTGCCACCATAGTGACCCTGCAGGATTTACCAGCTCTGAGGATATTCAAGACCATGCAGCTGAACGTTGTCTCAGGTCAGGGAATATTCCTCCACATATCTGAGGTAGCAGCAGAAGTTGAAAAGGGTGACAGCCTCATTTCTGCAACTTTCAAAATTTGCGTTCTAATGAACCTTTTTCTCCTCTTGTCTTTATTTTGTCCATAGCCATGAAACTCATGCTGCCTACAGGTGTAGCCAGGGAAAGGAGCCATTTCTAAGGCATGCAAGATTTAGATTTCAATTTCTAGGTAGAGAAGATGCTGACAGAAACTGAAAATCTAATTAGAGAACTTCGGCTGCTGTTCCCCCAGTCTTTTTTATTTGTTTTGGCCTTTCCTGTTTTAAAACCCTTTGAACTGGAAACACATTTTCCACTCAGTAAGATCCAGGCTGCTACACTCCTCTGAAAATGCCACATTTTGGAAATCTGACATTAAAAATTCTAGCTTAGGAAGTGGGAGAGAAAAGTCAGGAAAATAAAGAGACTGTGTTTTGACTTGTTCTAATATTTTATCTGTGCAAGGCAAGAGCACGGGCAGAGTAAGACAGGAAGAGAAAGCAGATGAGCCAAAATCCAGACACTTCCCACACAGCCCACACCTGATTTAAACCAACCCTGCTGTCACTGTCTCTTGTCTCCAGCACATCTCCAGAGCCACTTGCAAGAGGTTATTTTACCAAGAGAAATTTTGTTCTGCAACAATTTGATTCCTATCCATACATCTTGCAAAACCCCCTCCCTATTGCTTTTTCCAGCTTCTCCTTTTTATTTTGTCAAGCTCAAAACTCCACCAATAGGATCTTTCTGAAGCTTTTAGCCCAAATTAGGCAGATGCAAAACTCCCTGCATTACTTGCAGGAGACAGACACTGCTGCTGGAGTGTTTTCATGGATTAATTAATTGTGTCTTTTTTAGATTAACCCCTTTCTCTGCAATCTTGATAAAGGCTTTTGTGCACTGAAAGGCTTAAACATATGCTAAGCCTTAAGAACTTTTAGCCTGAAAAGAAGCCCTCAAAACTAAAAACAAGTTTGCCAAGGCCCCATATTAAAACCCTTTACCTACCTAGACAACATTGGTTACTAAAATGTAAATCAGAAATTTACTGTTTTCTAAGGTATTTTCTCATTGAATGTCCAGTTTTTTTTTCAAGAATATACAAAATATTCCTCTCTCCCTCCTTCCTGATCCTGCCTCCCAAGCCAAGTGCACCTTTTTCCTGCATCTTGAATGCACACAAGACCTGGACGTTACCAAAAAACTCTGGGAAGCTTCCTGCCTCAGGGTATATCAGGAAACAGCCCATACAGTTTGCAGTAATATTTTTATATTTTGATTACTTTTATGCATCTCTCAGTATTTTGGTGGATGTGAAATATGAGACCCACCTAGAAGCATTCTCTTAAACACACCACTGTAATCTTGCCCTCAAAGTTGTAATAATGCATTTTCCTTATTGACTTTGAGTATTTGTACCTAAATATTAAAAATGGAACAAACACAGCTCAAGATTTATAATTTTGGTTCCCATGTTTCAGATTTCATTTTTAAGTCTTTAATTATGCACTGACTTCTGTGTCTTCCTTAGAGATGTTGACAATAGATTTAATTATACTTTTCAAGAAACAGATACGGCTGCTGTTGGAGGTTTTCATGGATTAATTTATTGTGCTTTCTTTAGATTAACTCCTTTCCCTCTTTGGCATTTTCCTGTCACCAAAAGAAATCATTCATCAAAGATATTTTTACTGGAATGGAATATCTACACATGGAATACATTTAATCTAGATTTGTTTAAAGTATAGTCTTAATTTTACCAGATACCCATATCCAATTTGATCAAGAACTCAAAAATAAGCTTTCCTGTGCAAATCCCCGCCTTCAGAGAGATGGCCTTAATTTTTCAAATCAGAAACTGAATAGAAAGGTGCCTTTTAACAGGGCAAATAGCTTGATACCTTTCACATGTACTTCTTTTTCAACACCAAATAGTGAATTGTACTGATCACATCATTCATCCTGACTGCCAGTTGTGGCAGCTCAACTCAGCTATGAGCTCTTTTTATAGTACTAGATCTTCTGTGCCCCACAGGAATCAATAACAGCCTCTCAGGATTATGCAGAATAATTCAACTTGTGTGACTGGAAGTGCATTATCAGACTGTAGTGCTGTGTGTCATTAGGAAGGCAAGGTCCACTTTCATACATTTTCATGGAATTTCAACAACGAATTTAAAAATGCATGAAAGGCTCTGATTTATCCCAACCAGCTTGTCCTCATCAGAAAATGCAATTACAATTCAGATGACAGTGGTACAGGGGAGGGTACATTCTGTGTTATTTGTGTGTTATTACAGGAGTGTAGTGCTGCTAGTAAGATAAACAGACGTGATTCAGCATGTGCATTGAAAGTTATGATGAAGGTTTCATATTTCTGTAATCATTACCAACAAACTTGTGATATCAAAAGAGGGAACACAGTGGGATACCATAAAAAAAATATACAGACTGTGCTTTTAATTACTACTAGCTTTGCATCTTTAATTTGAGTACATCAACAATCAGAACAATCCTAATGCTAAGCTCATCTCCAGAAACTTCAGCTGAGTTGAATACTGAATTGCACCAAACAATAGTGCTGAGGTGGGAAATGTTAATGGCACTGTGCCCCCAGCAGGATCCCCAAGCTCATTAAATGTACCCAAGACACAGTGTACCTTGTACAGCCATGTATCAACATTGTCATTACAGAGAGCCACGGCAGTCTTTAGGAAATTCAGGGCTTCATTTGTATGTTCACATGGTAAGAGAGAGTCTTCTGGATTTATGGGCAATCACTACACAAATGCAAGGCATGGGGGGTATAAGGCAGAAGGGAATAAAACATCAGAAAGTTTAAGTTTCTTGCTCAAGGTCACGCAGAAGGAGCTGAGAGTGCAGCTCAGGAATGAGTTCAGATTGCCTGAATTGTAGCCTGTGGCCTGAAGTGTAGGAACAAATTAGCTTTCCCCACACATTAGTCTAATCCAAACATCACACAGCAGCAGCAAGCAGTTAAAAGCAAGCCAAAATCTACTCCCAGTGGAGTGACTTTGCCAAGTGAGAACTGAGGCAGACCTGGAATGTCAAAGATTTTTGGCTGTCATTTTATCAAGATAAAAAATAAATTAGAGGAGGCAGTTTCTCTGTGAATTATCTGTAATGAAACAGTCAAAGCCCTGAACCTTCCTGCCCTGAATGTCTTTACCATCCATTTCCTCAGCAAAGATGTGTGAGCAATGGGATGAAACAAGTTTGAAAGGCATTGTGCTGAACAGCATTGCTCTGGAGGCTGCAGCTTTCAGAGTCTCTGCTGAAGCAGTACAGCAGCACAAGTGTCTGATGTTCATACAAATAACTCCAACACACAAATAACAATTGTGGTTGTGACAGGCAAGAGACCTACATCACCATGTGATCAGGAAGGCACACAGAAACAACACATACTTAATAAAATCCCTCTGTTTTCTACAACAGAGAAGCAAAGCATGTCAAGGACATTGGGTTGAACAACTTAAGTAGGAAAAGCGCCTTCGTAACTTCACGGTTTGGATTTCTTTTGTTGTTGTCCAAAAATAAAGCAAGGACTCAGGTTTTTAGGCTGATAAACAACTCTTGTTGAATGCTGCAGTGTGAGAGGTACCAACCCTGAATCTCTGCCCAGGCCAGAGCAAAGGATTTACCTTTAAACTGGCAGCTTGTTTAGGCAATGAAAAATTTGCATTTAAGCATAGCTAATTGTCTCATGTGCTGTCACGCAATGACAAAAATGCTGTTGGTATTCTGCTTATTTCATGGAAATTTAAGATCAAAATTCCCAGCTTAAGTATGATGTCTTGCTTACTAAACACCTCCAAAATACCATAAAATGCAACACATGATAGTTAGTAAAGGCAATATTGATGATTCCTCGCTATTGTCACCCACTAAAAAAACCATGATAATTATACCCAGATTAATTGGACAAATAACTTGGCCAAACCTTTCCAATAACGGGGCCATAAATATTAAGTGCAAGGTGATCTTGCAAGCAATTTAGAGGAAGTCATACAGAAATTCTAAAAGGTGATAGGTGACTTAGATCACTTTTGAAAGAATTCTTTACATCATCTTCAGATGATTTAAATATGACCTGTTGGTTGGGTTTGCTTTTAATGTTATTTATATGCTGCCAGATATAAATGCTTCACAGGAAAATTTCATGTGAGTCAGGATTAGAGAAACTGGGCCAGAATCCCAGCTCTCAGAAATCAGCAATGCTCAGTGTGCTCCTGGGTTCGGTTCCTGCCCTCCCTCCACCTGCACAGACTTCAGTGATGATTTTCTTTTGTGTCTTCTTCAATAGCAGAACACTTCTGAATGCCTTGTCCTTGCTTCTCTTGGGGCATTTTTTGCTCACATTGTGTTTTTGTCAGAATGCACAGGTGTGGCTCTCAGCATCACCACAGGCACAACCAGGCTCTACAAGGAACCACTGTGCTGTGGTTCCTGCCCCTGAATCCCACACCTGAGTGAAAACATCAGATTTTTACTGCTGCCATTTGTCTCTCCCTGCCCTCTTAGCAATCTGCTCCACCACAGAGACACAGTGAATTTTCAGGGCCTCCAGTGAACCTGCTTCTGTAGTTTGTTACTCTTTTCAAACCCAGGTAGATTCCTAGATGGAGCAGAAAGCCCTAGAAAGATAACAGGAGTACAAATCTCAAACAGACTCTTGTACCTTGGCTCACCAGCTTCTCTTTTTTTTTTTTCCTTTTCCTGCAGATCAAGTGGAACATGGACATGAAAAAAGAGAGCCAGGAGGCTGCAGTGTATGAAACAGCTCTGCAGATTTGAAGGCTTCAAACAAACTGTCTCAGAGGGATACAGGAGATGTTAAGATGCAAAAGGAAAGGCCATTGCTTTTTCACACCCTGAAAGATATCAGCTGTCACTCACACTAAAGGAGGATCCTCACCAGGGTGTAGCACTCCAAAATACTGCTCACCACTCCAGGGGGAAAGGGTTGAATAGGACACACTTTTTTCACATGCTGTTGCAGGAAAAGATGTGCAAGGTGACATATCCAGCCCTTTTCAACTTTTCTGATGCCTTCCCCTCAGTAAAAATGGAGTGGCACAGATTTTTTGGATCCTGATCATCATGGATTGTACTGTGCTATACACCTGTGCAGGGCAGAACTGAATAGAAATTGGCAAATTCTTGTCTTGTGATACTTCTGCCTTGTATGCAAGGGAAAGGAACTTCCCTTTGAGAAGCGGGGTTGGATTAAACAAATCTCCAGAGATCCCTTTCAACCTCAATTATTCTGTGAAATCAATATCCATTTTATAAAAGGATGCTTGTTCTTTTGATGGGTTGTTTAACTTTCCTAGGGAGTGGTGGATTTTTTGTCACTGAAACAGTTAAATTGGTAAATGGTTTAGTCTACACACACTTCTGCTGCTTCAACTACATTTTATTCCCCTATAGCTTGCACATAACTGGGCAAATATTCCTGTTTGTTGAATATTTCTTTTGTTGCAACACCCACACAAAGTTATTGTCAGACTGGGTAAAATATACCCAAAGGTTTTGTTGGTTGCTCTTTAAGTTGACAAATCTAGGGGCAGGAGGTCAAGATTCATCTAACAGGGAGAGTAATTGGAAAGGCTGGAGGCTGATCAATACTGCTTCAGCCCTCAGAGCAATTCCTAACCTCTTCCTTATCAGATACACTGGAAGAAGAGCTCCCTTTAGATCTCCTCAGAACTGACTCACTCACTCATCAAAACATCTGTTCTGTACTCCTTGACACCCAGCATGAGAGAGGCACCATCTCATAGTGGAGAAGGTGTTGCTTCCAGACTCTGGTGCACACTGAAGCAGAGCTGCCAGAAAAGATCAGAATGAATAGAAGAGAGAGAACAATGCACAGCTGCTCCTTGTATGACAGAGTGGTCAGGGTTCTCTTACATGATATGCGAGCTGAAGCACTCACAGAAGAAAGAGCAGGACATTTGTCCTGAGTCTCCCACGCTGTGGGTGATTGTCTCTCCCTCTGACTATTGGCATAATTCTTTGATAGTTTTGTGACTGACTATTCAGATCATTCATCTCCTTCTCCCAGTCTGTTTTAAAACTTTGCTCAGAAGAGAAGGGTGATGGAAAGTGCACTTTTTTCCTCTTTTTTTTTTTTTTAAGCCTGGAGACTGACTCTTGTTTTGGACCCTTTTCATCTTTAAATTCAGAAATCAATAACTTAACCAGATGAAATTATATGTTCCCACTGTAATTACAGCACCACAGTAGCAATGCTGTATGACTGTCAGTACTGAAACAAAGTGACCATATTTTGGAGAAAATAAACACTCAGGTCAAAAATTGCTTTGGGTTAGATATGATGTATCATATGGTATTGCCTTTACAAATCAGGACACCAGTCTGCTGGGGAAAGCATCAATAATAGAGATGTAAAAAAAAAAATTCTTTCCTCAGAGATGACATTTACTATGGAGAGAGTGAGAAGTAATTTCCTTGAATACTCCAAATCATACTCTAAACTAAAGAGGGATGTACATTGTCCCTTGAATACTCTAAACTATAAAGGGATGTACATTGTCCCTTAGTGTTAAAGCATAGTTGTTTTAGGATTTATTGGCCAGTAAGAGAGGAAAAGGGGTAGAAGTTTAAAGAAATCAAATTAGACTAGGGAAAAAGAGAAAACTTCTTTGTGAATGTTCCTGCTTGTGCACCTGCAATTAAACACAGATAGAGAAGTGCTGAAAAGAAGAAAGAGGTGAAAAGATTTAAATACTTTTTTTCTATGGATTCCAGAATGGAAGGAGCAGAACAATGAAATACCAAGTTAAGTTACAGATATAATAAAAACACAGATCAGAGCCCAAATCAGCTTCACAATAGCAATGAATTTCAGAGTTAAACCTGCTGAGGACATCTTGAGATTTCACCCATAAATGCCTAAACAATATGTACCGATTTGTGTGATGGGGACCCAGCTGCACACGTACTAGTTCTCATCTTTGGTTTAAAGCCAGTGGAAAACAAATATATAAATTCAGTTTCAAAAACCAGCGGGAAGCAAAGAACACAATTAAGGATGGGGGATCAGAATTCAAACTTGCAGTCTTCAGCTCTCCTGTGAAATTCCCAAATTAAACCAAATCCCAGTTTTTTATCAACTTCTCCCAGACATTACCCTGGGCACCACAATGACAGCCCTTTCATCTCCATACATTTTGGAGGCAACTCCACCCAGCTACATCCTGGCCGTGATTGACTTCATACCGCCTTGTCTTGCAAACTTTTTTATACTATCCTCTTTGCAAACTTCTCCTGGCATGAGTTGCACTCAGACACACCCGGGGTGAATGTCCCACGGATCCTACCTCCTCCAGCTGCACCAGGAAGGTGACGTTGTGGCCCTGCTGGGCCGTGAGGCGCCCGTCGGCCGTGATGATGCGCAGCCCCTGCGGAGGTTTGCCCGGGCACTGCTGGGGCTTGGCCGTGTAGCGCTCCCGCACCCCGTCCGTGCAGTTGTTGGAAACAACCTTCCTGTACCTGCCAAGGGAGACAGAGTGTGGGAACCCAGGGAATATTTCCCTGTCTGCTCTGCGGTGCCCTGACTCCTAGGGGAGCACTGACTTTGACCCTCATTCGTGGAGAAAGTTTCCTGAACTTCATGATAGACTAGAACCCATTAGAGTGTGAAGTAGATTGTAGAGAGTAGTGTAGGTGTATCACTTAGGTGGGAAGTTTAGGTTTTGGGTACAATGTACAAACCCTCCAAACACAGCTTGGATTGCTTTGTTTGCTTTAATCACTTGCATCATAAATGAAGTCTGCCAGGAACTAAACTTAAACTACATCTTCCATCGACTTCCAAGAGGGCCAAAGAACAGTCAGCATTCAAGCTAGCTGTCCTTCACTTCACATGGACATCACTTTCAACTCTCTCCACTAATTTATCTTCCAGTGTTTCTGCCCCACCTGATTTCACAGGATTTTAAGGGAAGCCTTTCCAGAAACAATAATGATTTGACCTTACAGTCTCCCCCCAATTTTTTTTTAAGGCATCATCTTCCAGCAAAAAACCTGGGCCATACATGATGGAGATCTGGAGTGACAGATGTGTAACCCAACAAAGGTGGTGATGAAAGTGTCCCAAGGGCTTCAGCCAGCTTTGGCACATCTACAGGTGTAATCTGCAGTTGTCATTGGATTAAATCCATATGGATGCTCTAGCGAAGTAAAGGCTGGTGAGCCACTTACCCAGTGCTGTTGAGGTAACTCTGTCCAAGGCTGCAGTCTTTTGACAGGGAGGATGGGTTATACCAAAATGCTGGTAAACACTGCCCATTGCTGTGGCGTTCATATCCATAATCACTGTTGTGACATTAAAAGAAACCATCACATAAAGCCCCAAAAGAACAAACACGGTGTTAGCTCATGCTCTCTACTGTTAATAAAAGTTTTGATTTTCCTTTGTCTGTTTACTAGGATTTCTGATTTTATTTTCACTGACAGAACAGACTTTTCATTCCACTTCATCTTTTTTAATTGGGGTAGTTATCTTGCATAAATCCCAGTATAAAAAAGAAGAACCAGAGCAGGTAGTTTATGAGTATTGCATCAATTGTTCTCTCTCCACAGACAGTACCTTTCAGGATCAAATCTAGGCTCAAATATAAAAAAACCAAAACCAAATCAAACAAACAAACTCCCAACAAACAAACTCCAAACAAACACAACCCCCCCCCCCAAAAAAAAAAACCCCACACAAACCACCCCCCCCTCAAAACCCCAGAAATCTAAGCTAAGTTAAATCACCACTGTCTCAGTCATGTCTTAGAAAACGGAAGGGCTAAAAAGCTAATTGCATTTGGAAACAATATCACACAGGATGCACAGGAAAATTTACAGCCCTGAGAGAGCTCTTGCCTGAAGACATTAACACCATATTTGGTAATGGGAAAGAATTCTGTGATCTTCAATTCTCTTTTTGTTTGGATGAGGAAATGATACCAAAAATCACATGTTAGAAACAACAAGTCAAACTTTAATCTTTTGTCACAATTTGAGCTTAGCTATGACTAAATTTGCTTTGGTTTCAGTAAAACATTTCAAATTGTTCCTGATTCCAAATATACAAGGACTCTAAAAAAATATATTATTGCAGGGAAAAAAAAAATCCAACTAACGAAAACCTCTTTAATCAGTATTCCATTCACATGTGGGATTACTTTCCAGCTGTTGAGTAATGAGGACTGCTTGGCTGGATAATCATTCTTATTCCTTTTACTAAGCCTTCTCCATAGTCATAATGGAGCAGTAATGGGATGTTGTTTCTGAGAACTGCTATACAGAGTCCACCAAATCCATTCCAATATTCCAGTTGCAACACACTCCTTGATCTTAAAATGGCACTTTTCTGCAAGTATTTTTTACTTATTATCTTTAATGCCTTGCTACCAAGTAGCCTGATTTTCCAAGAGAAGAGGAGTAGGGCAGTGTTAGATTATGTGATTAAGGGCTTATATTTGTATATGTATGTAAAGAAGCAGAGAGAAAAAACAGCAGATGGAAGAACCCCCAACAACCTGATCAGAGTTAGTGGAGCCTCCAAGAGCTGCCACAAGACAGCCATCAGCCCATGGCCAGGGTGAGACCTACCAGACCATCACCAAGAGAGATATTTATAGCAAAATATTAACAACAAGAAGAGTGTTTAACTTAATGAAGACTTTGTTCAAGTATCTTGAAAAAGCACGATGACTTAAAAATAAAATGTAGTGAGCGACTAGTAAACAATGTTAAGAAGCTTGGTACTGGTCCAAGATATAAGACAAAGAAGGAAGAAAGGAGACAATGTTTTGATTTATCTTTGTTAAGTTTTTATGTAGTGGTTATCAAGAAAGACATCAAAAAAAAAATTCAGTCACCACATTTTAATTCTGCTTCAACTTTTTTCTTTTGGATAAAGAAAAAAATGTTTTGAGGCAATCTTAAAATAGCAAAATTAAAAAGATGACATTAGCAAAAGGAAATTAATGCTACTTATCATTTAAGAAAACTCCTAAACATATATTGGACTGCATGACTGTTCCAAGGGAACATTTTGGCAGCTGTGGTGCTTGAGGTATCTACAACAAGTAATTGAGAACATACTTTAGGAAACAGCAATAAAGTAGATGACCTAAACGGTCTTTTCCTCATTTTTTTTGACTGAATTTTCATCAATCTATTTACTCAGCTGGTTCCAACTCAGTGCTGCTTAATTGCTTTGGAAGCATCAGCCAGCCAATTCTCCACTGCCATGTGCTTCTATAATCATCCTTGTTGGAATAAGAACACTATAGCTGCAGAATACACTTTGTAATGAAGAATAACACCATTCTGATTTGCTTGGAGAAAACAAATATTTACATACAAATGGGACTCCTGTATTTTTGTAATTCATTTGTAAATACTCTGCAGCACTGTATTCCTAAGTTATCGTGTGTGACTCTAATTAAAAAGCTGTAACACTGTACACTCAGACAGTGCTCTGTAATCAGGTGAAAACAAAACAAACTAATACAGTGAAATCTGCCTCAGAGGGGATCAGTACTCACAATCCAATTTGATGCAGCAGTCTGGGCTTTCTTACTATGCACATGTCTACATTCAAGCTACTATTTTGGTTCCTATTCCTACCTGTAAATCTGGTCAAGCCAAGCTGGACTTAACTAGTTTAGACTGTATGTGGATCGTATTTCTCAAAGTCAAGAGAAAGAAATCCCAGGATTTTCCACAGCAGAAATAGCTATAAGCACAGAAGTTGCACAGTGTTGTTTTCAGGCTTGCAAATCATCTGGCTCATTAAGGCCCTACAGAAATATCATCCCAGCAAATGACATGAATTGCTGCTCCATATCCCTCCACAGATGCAGCAGCCACCCGTTCACCTCCGCAGTCTTGGAATCTAATGAATTCCTTGGCTACAGGCTGGTGCACGCAGAACACTGATGCTGACAACAAATTGCTGCCTACAATTTGGCACAACAGGCTTTGTAGCAATCAAGAAGCATTACCATCAATTGGATGTCCATAGCATGAGCCAGTACAGCAAAGTCTGGAGATGGGGAAGGCATCAGCCTCAGCCTGCAATCAGCTCCCTGAGTCATTGTCTGGGAACTGGGAATTGGAATTTGCATATATTGATGATATTTTGTGCCTGCCTGAAAAGAACTCGGGTGACACAGATAATGTATCTCCTAAAAAGGAGTGAGCATTTGCCATCAGGGATTGCTTTATCAGTAGGAAGCAGCCTGTCTTGCGGCTCTCATTGATTATGGTTTTACCCTTTTACTGGTTTAAACTGGAATCCTATTTGTCTTAGTCAAGTAGAACTGCAAGTTCTTTTCTGTAATTAGATACAAATTCATTCCAGACGTTTTGTATCTCTACTCAATGCTCATGATAAATTCCTTTCTCTAATGTTATTTTCACCACAGGTAATAATCAAAGAAAAGAAATCCCCTAAGGAAGTTTGTAATTTGAAAAGAGACCTGACAAACATACTGTTTGGTAAAACTGTTAATTCAGACAGAATTATTAAAATCCTACTGCTCTAAGATATAGAAATAACCAGTTAATTCAGATGAGTGATTTCCATGTTTATAGCTTCTAAAAATCAATATATGACTTAGCATGTAATCATGGAAATTCCTTAAGATTAACAGCTTCACCTTAAGGTCAGCTATGCCAGAAGCTGACAATGCTCCTTGTGCTTTTGCATGCTGAGCTTTCCAAACATTTTGGACATTAAATGGGATGGAATTGAACTATCCCTGAAAAGAGTCACCTTTTTTCTACAGTTTCCAAAAGCCATGGTGGGAAGAAATAACTGTGGCCACAGCACTGGAAAAGTCTCACTACCTTTTTATTCACTTAATACCATTTTCTGATATTTAACCATGATTCAAGTGTAAATGTGCATTAAAGGGAAGCAGTGCTTGTTCCCCAGTTCTACAGGACCTGACATGGGATTTAATTCAGATAAGAATGGATTCAGCTACAGTCTGAACTGTGGATCTACAAAGGTGTACAATTATAATTGCATTGCACTATTTAGAGTTCAGCTATACCAGCTTATGTTAATATGGAACCTAAAATCCCCAAAACCTTTCCAGTAAATCCATGCCCAGTAGGTATCCAGGCCCTTAAAGATGCAGAGATGCACTGTAGATTTTGCATAGTGAATCTGCATTTTCCACAAGCACTCAAAATGAAGTAAAAATTTATTCTAAATTACTATTTGTTAGCTAACCAAGCCCATTACCAAAGGGTGCAAATGTAGGTTTATTTCAGAGCTGGCACCTGCAAGATCTGAACTGACGGCTGGTGACACACAAAGCAGCAGAATCTAACCCCACTCAGTGTCTGTCCCCTGCCTCCCTGGGGTTTGTCAGAACACTTTCTCCTGATGCAGGACTCTGATGTTTTAGGAGCTCACCTCAGCAGGCAGGGCTGTAATTTAAGCACCCGAGAATATAAAAAGAGCCAGCCAGATCCTTGCTGACATCATCTGTGAAATAAATAAGCAGACCTGATTCCCAGTTGTACCAAGGCACCTTTGTGCCTCTCTGGCTATCCAAAACCACTAGCACCAGTATCAACAGGCTCATACTTCTCAGAAAGGTGTGACGTATGGGAGCGCTGACAGAAGAACTTCATGACAGTGGGACACTCCACTCAAAGTCCCATTAAAGGACCTGGGAGTCGGGTGGCTGAAGGGTGAACTCCACCAAAGGTTTCCATCTGTGTCTAGGAGGTTGCTCAGAAGGCAGGAAGGAACACAATGTGAGGAAACCGGGTAAATTAATGCTTTAATAACACCCAAGTAACGGTGCCATCCATTTACCCAAATCAATTAAAGGAAGACGGAGATTCTCGTTTCTAGGCTGTTGCTAGGACAGACTTGCCGAGGGCTCCAGCGCATCCGGATCCCCATTCCTGAGGCGCTGTTGCCCTCTGGCTGCGAGCCCCATTCCCTGCATGGAGAGCCAGGGATGGCCCCGGCCGAGCCTCATTCCCTGCACAGAGAGCCAGGGATGGCTCAGGCTGGCCTGGCCGAGCCTCATTCCCTGCACGGAGAGCCGGGAATGGCCCAGCCTGGCCTGGCCGCTCCTCCTTCCCTGCACGGGGAA
>NW_005054300.1:2884243-2916405 GCF_000277835.1 Geospiza fortis | reverse complement strand
AATGGCCCAGCCTGGCCCAGCCCCTCCGGCTTCCAGCACAGGATAAATAAAAGATAAATGAAAGCTCTCTGCTGGCAGAAGAGTCCCACTTGCAAGGCTGGAGGAACCACAGTCGCTTCTAATGTCACTCGGTTTTGTCGCTGCACAAAACAATAAAGAAATGTGCCCTTTTCCTTGAGAAAGAAGCACCAATGGGCTGCATACAGATTTGAAATTATTCTGGAGTTCTGTGATATTACAAGAAAAAAAAACATAAGAAAATGTTTGTCTTTTATACCTGGTATTTTTCCCCTGAACTGATAAAAAAGGACTTGCAGGATTAACAGCAATAAAACTTTTTCTCACTTCACCTGACCAGAGAGATACAATTTTTACTCCAATCTCTGACAAGCTGAGATAATAAAATTTTCTCCATATAAATTTAGTGTTTAAACAGCAATGACAGCACAATGACAGGGACTGTTGTTTTCTTCAACTCTGTATACAAACATGTGTTCTGTAAACACTGACAACATAAAAAGCTGTCCAACTTATTTCAAGATTCAAAAATCAAGTGTGGGCAGCTAAGGAGCTTCTCCCTATCTGGGGGATACATGTCCCTTTCAATCTCCTTCAATTAAGAGCCCTGCCCAGAAAAAAAAAAAAAAAAATCATTCAAAAGTACTGAAATGTCATGAGTGAGGATGATGAAAGTGCTTTTTTTCTTCCTGAAAAGGAAAGAACTCCACAGAGGGCACCCTTTCCACAGTGAGAATTCATTCCCTGACTTCCTTCAAACCTCCCTCCAACTTCTGCAGGGTGAATTGGCAGTGAAGCCTCGTGCAGAGTTCAACAAGACAGGCACTGGAAGTTACAGTGGTGCAGCAGCAGCTTTGCCTTTCTTAGCAGACAGAATTGCTTTTTTTCTCACCATTTTCTTTTCTCCTTTTCTGTCCTGCTCTGGCATATCTACGTAAAATTATGCTCCTGATGAGTATTGTTACCAACATTGTTGGTAATATTATTACCAACATTGTTGGTAAATGTTTCTGTACTGGATGCTTAAAGCAGTATTACAATCTTTTTTTCATCAGAGGCAGTAGGGAAGGAAGCTAAAATGGATAAAGTAGAAATCCAAGTCTGAGGACTGTAAGAATAACTTGAGCTCAGGGAGAACTGGAGGAGATCATGACAGTCTGGTCTAAACCAAAACTGATTCCATGAGAAGGAGAAATGTCCTTCTTGATCAGAAAGATCCTAATTCTGCCTGTTCCAACATATTTGAGGAGGCTTGCTCATGCATGTGAACTGTGCCTGTTGTACATGCCCAATCATCCAAGCTTTCTCTTTGAGAGTCTCCCACAGCCCAGCAGAGCCTTTGGAGAAAGTTTCCTTGAGGTGAACATTAAAGAAATAAAATTTTCTACCAGCAAATGTCACTGTGGTACTTTTGTTCTGTACCTAGCAGCAAAGTTTTATAGTGGCAAGACACAAAGTCAATTTTAATGAAATAAATATATTCATTCTCAGAGAAGTGCTGGAAGGAAAGCATATTTTTATCAGAAGTTTCAGGTATGTGTGTCCCTTACAAGTTCCAGGGATTTAAACACTAATGGACTGACTGTGAATCAATTGCATCAATTATTTTATAAGGCCATGAGGTTGGCTCAGCATTGTACTGCATGCCCTATAAGAGGGTCAAAATCTTCAGGGAATCTCCTTGATTTTAATGATGGTTTGGAGTTTTTGGTTTGGCTCTTATCATTTTTACATTACTAGAGAAATATTAAATGATTGAAATCCAGGAGTTTTGGACACCTAAATGATGAACTACACACAGATCTTCTCCCTAGAAAAGAACTAAATGGAATATGAGGAAAAAAGTAACCATATCGACAGAATCTGTGCCAAAATATGTTCATAATTGTTATTGTTTGGAGAAAGAGAATGGACTTTTTTTTGGACAAAATATAAAAGTCTCCTGTGATTCTGTGATTTTGTACAGAAAAAATATTCTATGTTTATGTAGGAGTCAGAAGGGAAGCACTATCAACTTCCATATAAAATATTGATGGGATGAACCTTTTCAGGATTCACACAGCAGATTCTGGGTTTAATTAGTAACATGACATAGATCTGGGTGGGTGAGGCACAAAGGGAGTTTATCAGCACTGCCAAGCAGCCAACATTTCTCTCATCCAAGATACTAAGGAACTTGCAGCCTTGGAGAAAAAAGGTAAGAAAGAGATTTCAATAATGTGGTTCCCTGCCTTTTTTGTGCAAATTGCTATGAGTCAGCAGTAATACTGGAATGAAACCACCAGCTGAAGATTTTATCACGCCATGCATAACTCACCAATGGACTCGATTTCCTATAGCAAACATCAGAGAAGAAAAGGCTTCAGAAGGAGATTAACTCAAATCATGAAGGCAATATCTGCTGGATACTGTCAAACATGATGGTCCAGATGCAAAAAATGGCCCGGGAATTTACTTCCTAGATACCTGATTCTAGAAGCTGAAGGCATACTTTGCATATGCATATATTTACTTTTACTCATATATACATACGGGTGTTGTGTTAAGAATTTATTTATTTTTCACACAATGCTGTTATATGTCTTCAGACTACTCTCAGCCACCCTTGTTCATTGCTAAGGTTAGATGTGCTAAATTGACCTGTTACCTTACTGGTGCACAGAGCTGTGAACTGGAAAATGCTCAGCACTAATTTTGTGGGAGCTTTAGGAGATTACAGACACCTATTCCACCTTTCCTTCTTTTTCCACGCCTGCACGATAAGGGAGCAGCCCATTTCAAAACCTACACATTTATTAATTTCTGCTCTCTGTGAGCCTGCAGCCTCTTTAAGGCTCCCCATGGTGCTGTATGAGAGCACCCAGTCCTTCTGCCCAGTGCTCACCAGTCAAAGTCTGCCTCTGTGCACACGCAGGGCTCCGAGGTCATGGCCCCAGCATATTTCCCTTGCATGCACTTCTTCTCTGACTTGCGCTTCCTGTAGATCCTTTTTGCTCCCATGATGCAGGCTTCTCCCTGGAAACAAAGCCAGAAACATTTCTTGGACGCCCACCAGGCTATTTGTGTCACCTGGTGTTTCCAAGCCTGTGCAATGGGAGGTGTTACTCGAGGGAAGGGGATGGGGAACCAAACGCCATCTCAGTACACTGCAGTTAATTAAAGCTACTGGAGCTCTAACTGAAACTAAATCAACTTTTCCAACACACACTAAGAAATTATCTGAGATTACTTATAGATCTTACTCAGCTCTGAATTTGTTCCAAAGCCCATAAACATTTGATATTGGCCCATTTCACAGCAACTGAAAACATGGTCTGATTTCTCTGCAATCTGAGGCACACAGTAGGTTTATTTCTTTGGTCTGACCTCTCTGGGAATATTTTCAGTCAGTAGAAACTTGTAATGTGTGTTCATGTAAATACTCCCCATGGCTGAGTTTGGTTTTAGGGGGTTTGACTTGTTATGTAGATGCTGAAACTTCCCATCTTCAGCACCCTGCTTAATATTTCTATCTAGGGAACAAGGCTCAGCCTTGCAATCTCAGTGGAAAGGAATTCAAAAGGCAGGAGTACACAGAAGCCTTCCTAAAAATAGTTCTGCAAGCTCCAAAGCCAATATTCTCAAAGAAATACTGCAAAATCCTTGGACAAGAAAGCAAACAACAAAATACAGTGGAGTCTCACTTATTACCTTTTATGCTGTTAAAATTGTTGTGGAAAATTTTTTCATGGCTTTGATTTGATGATTTGATGGCATGAAACAGAAGGGCCTGAATAGCAACTGGTCTAAAATGCTGTGCTTCCTTGAAATTCAATGCTGTACTGATTTTCAGCATCTAAAGATCTAAGTAATAACTGGTATTTTTAGTGTAGAGTTGTGCCTTGTGTGAGCAGCTAGTCTGAGTCAAGCTACTTTCATTTCATATTCATTAATAAATTCTTGCCCAGCAAGATATCTACAGAAAGACAACCTTTGATGATATAAATGTGCGCTTTGCTCCATACTTCAGTGGAGCCTGTGGTGTTTATATAACCACAGAATTTGGGCCATATTTTATTCTAACCTGATGAAACATAGGCTGTTGTGTCTTGGCAGAGCTGGGAAGGTGCCTTGAGGCAGGTGCAGGCACTGTGCAGAGCAGCTCACCTTGCTGGGCATGAATTCCATGGGTCAGAGAGTGATGCAACAGCTGCATCCAGGATGCACAGGGCAGGGCATGGGGGCCAATGAATTGGGGATTAAAGTGCCCAACTCCCACAGCAGAGAGACACAGAACAGGAATGAAACCAAGTGAGCAAGAAATGAGGCTAGGAGGGTCAGAAATAGGAGAAACAAATACAAAACAACTAGAATGATCTTAAGACACTGTCTCTAAGGACACAGAATGATGAAGGAGAGAAAAGAGGTAAGGATGGGGAAATTGGATGGGATATGTAAGAGTGTAGGAGTTCAGGCTTCAGTGGCAGTTCTTCTGCTGTTGCATTGTTTCAAATCTGCATAAGCCTGAGATAATTGTCTGTGTGCAGGATGACACCCAAAATGCACCTTCAGGGATCAGAGAGTCTCAATCTGAGGCCAACACACCAGCGCAACAGAACAGACCCAGCCAGCAAGGGATGAGCTGACACCAAACTGTTATAAGAAGATATTGGATTGTGCTGAACTTGAACTGTAGGATCATTAGCTACTTCAGGTCACATCCCAGCATCCTCACTTCTCACCTGGCTGTGGAGTTGCCAAGGCCTGTAGTCCTCTTCCTCACATCTCCGATCAAAGATGGACTTGTAGTCTACCTTCACCAGCTGCCACTCTGAGCGGTGGCTGAAGTGTCCAAACACCCTGCAGGATGCAGCAGGAGGAACACACAGTAAAAGGAGGTCTGGTAGTTACAGAGGTACAGTCACCACAATTTCCAACAGACATCAATTGCTTTAAGAGTGAGAGTCCTACTCGTTTTCACTGGACTGACAAAGTGAAACTTAGCATGCTAAATATCTGTAACCCTATCAGAAACTGCAAAATTGCATGGAGCTTTCATTCTGTTCACTAAGACCCTCCCACTTATGACAATATCCAAAATGACTCAACTTGAAGAGTAAAGAGAAGACTTGATGTGGGGCTGGAGACAGATAAAACACTTCAAGAGTTTTATCTGAGTTTTAAGCTTTGGGAATCCCTTCCATGCAAATTAAAATCAGAACCTGAAGGAACATTTTTCATGCATCTTTATTAGCTCAGGTTAGTTTCCAAGCCACATATTCTGCTTATTACAGGTCAGTCAGAAATACTTATTGTTTTTACAATCTGATTTCAGATAAAATATCACAGTTTCTGCCATACTGAGTCCAGATTTATGCATCATGCAGAACTCAGCATACCACATTGAAACTAAACATAATTTTTCATGAGTCAGCCTCGAGGCAACATTTTGTCATTCATTTTTACACAAGAATGTCTTCACTTATCTATGTCTCATTTAAAAAAAAAAAGACTGCAGCACCAAAAACACAGTTATAAAAAAATACCTCACAATTTTTCTTTCAAATATTAATCTGTTAACAGTAACTCTGCTTTATATCACATTCAATTTGAGGAGTCAGGTTTCATGCTGATAAGCTAAGTGATAATGTGTTTGCAGCTTGCAAGGAACCATGTTGCTAATCCCTCAGTCATATCACATATAAACTGATGATTTAGCAACAGAAGACTGCACACTCTTGGCTGCAGATTGTACTTGGTTTGGTCCCCAACCAGAAATGTCACTGTTCCAAAATTCAACGTGTGGTTCACCTGCACAGCGTCATTATGGCATGCTCACTTACGTCATGATGAGGGTTTCCTCTCCAGGCTCCCCTAAAACTCCATCTACAAACAGTGGGAGGGATGTGAAACTGTACTTGCTCCAAGATCTCCCTTCATCAAAACTTAACCTAGAGGAGAAAGCAGAATTAGTGTCTTCTTTCCTTCGTCTCCTATTTTACTCAAAGGGATTCTCTAGTTCACTGCAGCTGCTATGGAGAAATGGAAAACAGCTTCTCTTATTGGATTCTGATTTTTTGGTCCTTTAAATAACTATTTTTTGGCGAAGCATCATAAATCAGAGCATTGATCTGGCATCATACCACTAACCCATGGCCGATATTTAAGTGGTAGAAACTAGAATTTATGTTAAAGATTGATGCTCAAAGGGCAAAATGCAGTCTAAGCATAAGATTTTTTTAAAAATAAACAAGTTATTTTGAACATCTGGTTTTTGAGTCCCCAGTATAAAACATTTTGAGGTTAGTTTTCTGGAGGATGAGTTTCTTCAGACCAGCAGTCCCCTCTGTGGGGAGTGTAAGCGAAAGCTTAGAACCACTCATCATTTCTTAAGACTTGGGTCTGAGTGTTTCAGATCATGATATGACACTAACTGTGGTGGAAGTAAATAATAGAGAACAGCACAAAGCTATACTCTGCCTCCTCACTCAGGAGTGCTAACTGCACTTTTGCATTATCAGTTATAAAACCCTGAATCTACTCAACAAAATTCTTGTGCATAATTGCTGCCTGCCACACAGAAGGCAAGTTCATCAATAATTCTGAAAATTAGGACTATTTTGGTGACTTAATGAGAGACAAAAGCATAAACAATGCACACACACACACACACATATATATGTATTATAAACAAACAAATCCAAAAAGCCAACCTGTGGTAAATCAGGAGTGTTGTGGAATTACACTGATAATAACTCAGATCTGGCCAAGCCAAAATTATGTAAACTGTAATTTCCAGGATTTCTTTGCTTTATCTGACCTCATGTTTGCCAGTATCTTAACTAATACTTTCTAGATTAGAGCTGCAGCAGACTGGATGCATACTAAGTGCCTACTTCCTGGCATCTGGAAAGAGGGACAGCAGCCATTTAGCACAACTGGAGTCATTACCAGAGGTGTCTGATAGGCAGAGATGTGTGTTTCATGGCAACAAGTACTCCACCTTGATCCAGGTACAGAACACTGTGCTCTTCCTCAAAGATCTGAAAAAAAAAAGTGTTTATTTAAACCTATTACCATAAGTATCAAGAAATGTCACAGTTCTTTAAGTAGGATCATGACACAGGACAGTTATATGCTAGGAAAATTATAAAGCAGAGGAAATTATAGATATATTTCCTGGACTCAGTTTTTTTTATTTTTTGGGCATTTTTTCCCACAGTTTTTCCAGGTCCATGGAAAATTCATTCTTCCCTTGCTTGACAGAAAGTTAGAAATATGATTTCTTTGCAAGGATCAACAATTTCCCTCCTTTCGATGACAAATTTTTGTTTAAAGAAGAATTTCATGTGTTTGCACATGTCTGGCCCTATCTCAAATAATTGATTTAGGCAGAAAAATGAGGTTGGTCAAACACTGCAAAATAATTAGATTCTTGAATTATCAAATATTGGAAAATATTTTCTCTCCCTGTGTCTTTTTTATATTAACTTTCTGCAAACATCTGCTCTACAGTCTATACAGCAGCATTTGTTAGTCTGAGAAAGTTACTCTTTCTCTCCATGACTTGATATCCCATTCAGAAAATAGGAATAACAGAATTTCCTGATCTGAAGATAAACACATTAGAGGCTATTTCTTAACAGGTGAGACTCCACTAAATATTAGGAACTAGATATAATTTCACCATCCAGTCTCTTTCCACAGTCTCTTTCCACCTTTGAACAAGGCGAACTGAATTTTGCCTTTTTCTGAATTTTGACTTTTTCTGCAAAATAATCCATTTATATGGACACCAAACTTTGGACAGCTCAGCTTAGGTGAAGTGAGTCTCAGCTGAAGTGAGAAAAAGTAGACCAGTGAAACTGCTGATTTTTGGGTAAGTACAGTCATGGACAAAAAGAAAAATAATTTGGTTGGCACGAGGGATTTACAACAGTAAAAGGTAACACTTTCTCTCCCCTTATTATTCATAATTTATTCTGTTCTCTTTTCTATGGGGTTAAACTGAAGTCAAACTCTGAGTAGAATAATAAAAATCATTTTCTGTCATATGAAATCTAACAGCATATTCAGTCTTTCTCTTTGAACATCTCAGTACCTTTGAGAAGGAAGTCTACTCTTTCATAAAAGGTTTGCAAAAAGCTACCCTGAACCAAATGAAACAAAAAGTAAGTGCCAGATTGAATCTACTTTTATGACATTTGCTGATTTGTATTTAAACCAGTGATTCTGTGTCATTTACCTGCCTCCAAGTGTTCCCAGCATCAGAAGTAACAAACATGCTGATGTCATTGTCTGATAGCTCAGTGCCTATATTACCTGCAAGATGAGCATTGGTTAGTGAAGGAACCCTCTCAGAAACAGCATGATAAGCAAATCAGGGGAGTAAATGTACTTTTTTATTTTGCAGTTGCAGAATTTCTGGGTTTGAGAGGAAAATGAGAGGAAAGGAGGAAAAGGAAAGGCGTTTCAGTTTGAAAACAAATATATAAAAGACCCAATATATACAACTCTATACATCTCCACATGCAAAGGAAATGCCCTGATTTGATCTTAGGCTCACAGGAGTAGAGGGCTAGACATGATCTCCTCTGTCTTGAAGGCCAGTTTCCATAAAAAGCATATGACAAGCTGAAGGCCCGTAAGGATTTTCATTTGAGAGCCTGTTTCCCTTCCCAATACTAGTGGTGTGACACCCCAGAGCCACCCAACACCCTCCACAAACTCCAGAGTTTGTCCAGGTTTGCACATGCCACACAGGGAATGTTTAAATGTTTCATACCTGAAGCTACAATAATACTGGGGGCAGTGTCTCGGCTGGCGATGTTTCCTGAGGTATAGGGGTTGTCTGAGACCTTCAAGTGAAGATGAAGGGAGCAATAGGGCTATGGAGAAAGGGGAAATTAAAGTAAAAAGCAGACACAATAATGTATGCTCCTGTTTCTACAGGCCTAGAAACATACAGTGTCTTTCTGTATTTCCTCCTAATCACTGTGTTCAGTAACCCTTGGATGGGCACAGCTGCTTTGCCATCATTTTCTGACACAACCCATTCCCAGTGGGAAACTGATGCACCAGGCTGAAACCCTTCCCCAAGGACCAGATCTTTGAGGCTGTGCCTGAAAGGAGGGGACCAGGCTTGCACAGACAGATGATGTAAGGACTACCTGAGGCTCCTGGCTCCTACTCTGTGAGAAGCAATCATGCAGATTACTGCAGATATGAAATTACTCTGAGCAGCAGCACTACCCAAACTATCTTTGAAACAAGAAGCAATTTAACCCTACTGGTGTGGTGCTGAATCACCACTAATTAGCCAAGAAAAAGAACTTATTTCATACCATTTTTAAACTCTTTTTGACATATGACTGCTCTGAAATGCACTACAATAAATACAAAGAAGTACCACAACTAGAAGGTGTTAGTTTCAAGTTTAAAGCAAAGCTTCATTGCCCATCTGGATGTGACCTTTAAGTTTTCAATACAAATACATCCATGGAAACCTTACCTTGCTATTGATTTTGTATGCTGGGTACTCAGGTAAGACACAAGTGGTACAGAATAAATCAGCTGAGCTAGAGAGTAAGACAGATGGGCAGACTTTCAAGGCTGCCATTACAATTCCCTCCAAATCTGTAATGTGATATTTTCTGAAAATTTCTGAATGCTATTTCCTTCACTCGGGTTTTATTTCCAGATTTTTTTTCTTTCAAACCTCATGAAGAGCCCTTCATGAAACATGCTGAGGGAGGAGCAGGGGAAAAATACTGGCAAGAAAACCTGAAGCAAACTGACCCAATCAAGGTGGACATCACACGGGAGCAGAACTGGAGCAAAACTCATGCTTCAGCTCGCCCAGCTCTGTCAGAGAAAGAGGGGCTATGCAGAGAGACCTTCAGGCTCAAAGGAGGCAGGTTTTCCTGAATACCCCAGATGCCTAAAGGCTAGATCTGTGACCCCAAGAGCCTGGCAGGCCTCCTCTGTAGGAGACCTAGTCCCATAGGTCACTGGAGGAGGGCCACTTATCCATCCCATCTCAAAGCAGGTGAATATGACTGAAATGACAATTCCCCTGTGGAGAAAGGCAGGGCTCTTCTGGCAAAGGCAAATGAGGGTGCTGAGGAGAGATGGGAGCTCTCACTTATGTGAGACAGGAAAAGGGGACGTGGGTGTGCAGCAGGGAGCACAAGCTGCCAAGTGGAATGTTCTGAGCAGCCTAACTCCAAGTGACAGCCTTGCGAGGGCAGCCGCGGGAGCAGCCCGGGGCGCCGGGAGGGAGTGGAAAACAAATTGAGCTGACATGAATGCAGGAAGTGGAAAAGCACTGCAGGAGCATGAACTCTTTCCTTTTACATTTTGATAGGTTGTGAGAAGGCTAAATAGAAAACATATTTTTAAAACTAACATACTCCAAGCCCACTTCAGCATTTTGAAGACAGAACCTAATGGCAACTCAGCCAATTCCCAACTCAGATGAGACCTGGTTAAGATTCAATCTTTGTGCTACCAGGGGTTTCCTTTCAAATTTATCTCATTTCACAGATATAGCATATAGAAATTGAATATATCTCTCCAATATTAAAAGTCAGGCCATCTGTCTAAGCAGACAAATGGTCTTTTTAGTGGCATGCCTTCTTACTGGTTGGAGTGCAGTAATGCTTAGAGTCTCTAGTGGCAACTGGGTATGGTGTGAAAGCCAACCTTTCCACTCTTAGCCAAACACCTGAAGTTACTGCCCATGGCCACCCCACATCCTGACTGTGTTAGCATTCTCTTCCTCATTCCCCTGTACACCTTCTCCATCTCTGTCCTTATATATTCATCAACAGATATTTTTCCAGCTGTTTTTTGTTCTGCTGGTCCTTCTGTGTTCCTCCTCCAGCTCCCATAGCTTAATCCACATACAGACAACTCACTGGTTTTCAGAATTTTCATCAATTTTCTCTGTCCTTTTTGTTATTACCAACAGGCTACTAAAATCATTATTATCACCCGAATCACAGGTTTGGGTTTCCTTGTCATTGCCTTGTTCCCATCTGTGCTAACTGTTGCACAGCCACCACGGGACAGGAAACCACATCATGGAGCATTTAAACTCTACATAGAAGATAAAGCACAGGTGATAAAGCCCATCGCTCTGCCCACTGCCACAGTTTTTATAATTATGCTGGAGTTCATTACTTGATTCCTAATATTTTCAAGCCAACATTCTTATGATCCCCCCTCAGGAAACTCATCAGTCCTTAGTAAGATTTCTCATAAACATCCACAAACCCACTTTTGGCCGTTCTGCAAAGCCCACTTGAACTGTCTCCAATGGCAGGACACAATACAAACCAGCTATTAGTGGCTGCCCCTCATCAGAAGTGGGAGAAAGTATTATATATAACACAAAGATGATGCTGGTCACCATTCACAAACCTAGGGGTAGTTGCAGTATTTGCTCACCTGCAATAGCAAGGAACAATGAAAAGAGATAAACACTTCCAAGAGGGATATTCAAAACACCTCACTTAGATGCTTAAAATACTCTGTAGCAGATGGCATAAAGGCCCCCCTTTATGAGAAGAGGGTCTTTGTCCTGAAATCCTTGCAATCCCTATGGAAAAGACAAACAAAATGTGGGAGGGAATAAACAGATGTCTGGGGAAGCAAGGCACAGGGAAAATATATGACTTTCCCAAGGTCACATAGGAAATTGGAGATAGACCCAAAAATTGAATCAAGATTCTCCTGAGATTCAGCCCTGTGTTTGAACCACAAGTCCATCCCTGAAAGCTAACTGATTAACTCTCCCAGGCTCATCTCTTGCCAGACACAACTACTCCTCAGTTAACCATTTCACAATGCACGGTAAGTATTGAACTAAACCAGCATCTTTGGAATAAAACACCTTGGCAGCTATTTCATGAAGATTAAGAATTTTCATCTTAGAATACAAGTGGTATACACAAGAAAAACAAAACCCTGGGATTAGATGGAATTTCACTGCTTTCCTCCCTCCTCATTATTTAGAGCTGTCTCACAAAAAATGTGAAGAAATTCTTAGTCTTTTTGTAAAACCACCTGGAGTGTACTGTCAGTAGAGGCATGGTTTTGTCTGGCTCACCCTTGTGTTTTAACCAGATTTCTTCCTAACCTCCTTAGCCAACAACTTAGCTGCTATGTACTTACTTCTGTTTTAATTCTCACTGAGTTTAGGTTTAACAAGCTGATGCACAGAGCACACAGCACTGCACTCGCAGGCTGGGGACTGTGCTGTCACTCTGGGAAATGGCAGACCCCATTTTGCCAATGAGCTGGAACATACGTCATTGCTGAGTCCTGAGCTACTGCTGGAGACAATTATGCTGAAAAGCAGCAGTGGGGAAGCATTAGTATCTGCTGTGCAGCAAGGATGGGAGCTACACTACATGTACAATGGACTATGAAGAATTCACTTATCTGTGCCATAAGGAAAAGCAGGATCGTGTCAGGAACAGTTATGTCTAGAAGGAAAAGGAGCAACTGACATAAGGAGGTAAAACTAGTGATGCAGGGGTGGCTGAAGAGGTGAGCAGAGCTTGTGAAGTATTTTAAATGCTAAGCTATGTCACACTGACAAGGAATGGAATTGCCTCAGAGCAGGGGAAAATTCCTTTTCTCTGCATTTTTCCTCAGCAGAAAACCCTTATGGATCCCTGACTTATTTCCAGGAATGTAAACTTAAGAGTGGTTGTGCTTCAAAAACTTTCCTACCACTCCCAACTTCTGTGGTTTATTCTCTATAATTTCTAGAATTCTTTCATTCCATAATCTGCCTTCATCCTCCCTACCATTAGGCGTGAAACTCAGATGGGATTTTTAAATAGCTTGTCTCTCTTGCAGAATTGCTATTTCACTTTGTGGTTTGGTATATTTTCTGTACTTCTATCAATCCCTTTCTATGGCAGGCAGACTGTCTGTTCCTGTAAAACCTAAGGAGTAAGTTTAGTTCAGATTTCAGCTACAGGCTTTCTTTCAAACTTGCAAGTTGGCCACCTGAGACACTGCATGCTCAGCTGAGGTTTCCTGCCCCTCTGCCATTCCAAAATCTGGTGAAAACCTAACCATGGAGGAGCGCTTAGACAATGAAAGAGGCCTCTTGCCTGTTTTACCCGATGTTAGGGGAAGAGGAAAAATCAACATGGCTAAATATTCTTCTGGCCGTATCACAGGGCAGGGCTGATAAAATACTTTCCTTTCTCCTGGAAGGACAAAGACTGAGATACAAGGTTAAAGTCCATTGAGGATCCGTCCCTCAGCACCCTGAAATCACAGAACAATTCCTACACTCCAGCTCAGGTCACAGAGCACTTAAGCAATGTAAACAACATGACAAACATCTACTGAGCTTGCCCAGGTGGAAGTAATTCTCAGAGCAAGTACATGGTTGCATAGAGAGCAAAATAAAAACAAAGTAATGTTTAAATAGTGGTTTGTGCACAGTGGAGCTCCCAGGATGGAAATGCAATCCCCAGAGAAGCATGAGCTTCTCTAGGTCAGTTCTCACTGTGTCCCTGTAAGTGCCCACACTTTCTGCTCCTCCTCCTGACCCTTTGTCTGGCTTGTTCAAATTTATCACCCCCAAAAGAACCCAGCTTGTTCAGGCATATCCGGTCTAATTTTAAATTAAGTTTATTGTATTTTCTGGTGCCCATGGATATAGTAGCAGATACAGTATGGATGGGAAGGCCTAAAGTCTCTCTCCCCCCGTAAGAACTGTCCATTTCTGTTTCACATACAGATATATGACCCCCTTCTACTATATAATGGGCAACTACAGTGGCAGGTATAGCCTTGTATATAAAATACCCAATTCCTGCACTTATAGGCTCTCTTATAACCAGAGTGGCAAGTCAGATTTTGCACGATCCCTGCACAAAAATACCAGGAAAGCAGTTTTAGAACTCTAACTTCAAATTTATGGGAAAAAAAATAAAGCCTACTTTTATTATTTTACTTGCCTATGTGGTTTTTTTTTTTGTTCTTCTGCCTTGCCAGTCCCCTAGGATATTATAATATATCATATAATAAAAATCTTGAGTTTCTGATTAAATTGCTTATAATTTGAGGTCAAAATGTCAGGGTTTTTTACTGAATATGTTCACTTGAGTTAAAACTAGATTATACAATCTATTTGAAACACAAAGGCTTCTTTACATAGTCCCTTCCAAAGAACTGAATTGCTTTATGCCTGCAAAGTTTTTTGCATGCCATCTTTTTTGGTTTTCACCACATGGAAATATCTAATAAAAAATTCCCTTAGTTACAATTTTTAAAAGTTTGAAAGAAGAAAACAACCCCCCAAAAATTAGTCATGCTCTGAAATAACTCTTCTGTCTTATCCCCAGTCTTTCCTATTTATTTTTTCCAAACTGGACAGAAAATGAAGGACTTGCATTTTGGCTCAATCAAAAAATCAATTTGAGCAGCTTCAAATATTTATTCTTTGCTCTTTCAATAGTGCATGACATTCAGTTAAGAGATTAGTGTAGCATTCAGCTACAAAATATAATGCTGATTCAGATTCTAATGCCTCAAAATGAGAAAATATTTTTTTTTTAGATGCAAAACAACATGCAAGTACAGGACAGGAGCAGTAAGAGCAATCTAAATAGTGTCCCTGATTCTGCCTGGAACCATATTAGAATTAGTATAATATGAAAGCTATTGAGAATCCCAAATACAGGGGTTCTGAGTATTATCCCACTACTGTGAGTAGATTGCATCAGCTGAAAAATATGTCAAGATCAGTTTAGGCTCTCTAACTTCATAGAGGTCTCCAATTCTATTCACATTACTTATATTTCACTCTCCCTCTTGGAAACTGTTTGCATATAATGATGATTAAAGACATAGCTATATGTGGATCTGTATCAGTAAGTACAGAGATGGATACAATTTACACCAACACAAAGCTGTACATATATTTGGATGAATGTGTCGATTCTCACTTATAAGCTCAAAGAGAAAATGATCAATGTTAATAAATATTAATGCCAACAGAGCAGCCTCAAAGCAATCCCAGCTCTCTTTTCCTTTCAGCCTGTTTACGGTGCCTCTGAGTTCTGAGCTACAGCAGCTCTTGCCTCCCATCTAGTGTCCAGAGAACTGACTGCCAGACATAGCATCCAGCTTCCCCTGCTCTTCCAGGGGACACAGCACTTCTGCAGAAGGCAGCTGACCCACAATTTGTTCCAGAAATTAAATTAAATTAACCTAAATTACAATGCAATAACCCCTGTCAGCCCAAGCCTGAAGCACTGCACTCCATGAGACACACTGCATGGAGAGAGGAGCTGCCCTCTGTTGTGTTACGTGGCAGAAAAAGATTGTTCTGGGGTATTACCACTCCCCAAATTCCCCCTTCAGGTACTTACTAGGAGACAGTGAATGGGATTTCCCCTCAGATCCGTGTGCGGAGCCTGCAACAAACTCCAGTCTCTCCCTTTATTGTAGGTGATGAAAGTTTTCACTTGGTTGTCAATCTTCTTGTTAGCCAAGAACATTCCCTTTATCCCTGCTACCTAGGAAAAATTGACATGGCTGAAAAATAGATCAAGTCCATGCAGGTTCTGTGCATGTCTTTTTTTCTCTGTCAAACCCACCAGGGCCCTGATGGCTCTGTCAGTGTGGTCAGTGTCAGGGCCAGAATTGCCAATGTACATCAAAGGCAAGCTGGAGTGCTGGGGAAGAGACAGAGCCATCATAGGTGCAAAGATGACAAATAGGATAGAAATACTGTATTTCAGAATCATCATAGGAACATGGCAAGATGTCAGTAGCATTATCTGTAAAGTGACAGCCTCTCAACTGTGTAGGCATCCTTCCCCCTGAAAGATGAAACATGCACAGGCAATTATTTTTCTCTTGCACAGCAGCATCAGGAAACAGCAGCAATTTTGGCCTTGTGAAGAAAACAGCAACACACACACATAAACTTGCATTTCAGTGTTTCTATTCTCATCCAGCCTTCTTCAGACATTTCATCTAAGGATCTCAATGTGTTTCCAAACAATAATTATCAGCGTTTCAATGGGATAACTTGGGGCATAGAGGTATTTTTGTTACAGTTCTGTATTTTGAGGAAACCAAAGTACTGGTGACTCAATCAAGGCCAGAATGCCAGTGTTACAGAGCTGGCAATGAGGTCTTCAACCTTTTACTTTTTCCTGGTGTTTTATCCATCAGTTTAAATCCACAGACCTGCAGGAGGATTTTGCAAAGACATGACGCTAACAGATTCACATTGGAACCAAGCCTAAAAGTACCTTAGTGAGGAGAAAAAAAGAGTCAACCTCAAACCACAACTCACACTGCAGAATGTTCCCATCTTCTCAGCACACTGAAAATCAATAGCCCAATAGCTGCTGCAGCTTGAGAATGAATTTGTTAGGCTGTCATTCTGCAATCTGAGCGCTGCAATAAAAAGGGAAGTGAAATCAAGAGAAGGAGGAGGTAAATGAGAAACTTTTTGGTTTCCAGCAAGTCTGTTCAGTCATCCACCTCACCTCTGCTTATGATGTAGAATTAGCAGACAGAATCATTCATCGAGAGTTTTTATTCACAGAGATTAAATGACATGGCATGGCAAACAGTTACACAGCAGAGTCAGAGCTTTTTACAGCTCAACCCATTTAATTATGTGGCTGGATTTGGATGCTACAGCTACCAGTGAACAGGATCTTATTGCACTTTAAATCACATGCTGTGAAACTACTTGAGTACAGTGCTTTGGTACAGCACAGTGATGTACTTACTCATTCAAATAGCACCTTCCTGAATTTCATTTGAAGTTCATAAAGACTTTGACATGGCTTGCTATAAAGGGCAATAGTCTTTAAATTAAATAGTTAACCAATTTATTGTTGATATAAGCAGAAAAAAGATAACCTTTTCAATTTCCCGGCTAGATTGTTTGATCCCATCCAAGTATTCAGGATTTCTTTGTTTTAGTAGAAAGGCACCCTGAAAAGACAAGGGTACTCCTGTCTAACAGTGACATTGCATGAATAGACAGGGATGGAAAAATAACATATTTCTGCCTTTACTACCACAGGCTAGAGCCTATAGTTGCAGTTGTACTTTGCTTTGCTGCTGTCCCAAAATTGTTCTATTATATAGTCCCTGTGAAACGCTGGCCATAAATGATTAAAGAGCACTTTATATATCGAGCAATAAAAGTGTTCTGAAATCCTGATATTTTTTTTTTCTTTTTATTATTCTAGTCACGGGCTGGGACGCAAAATCCTTTCCTGAGAAAGCAAAGTTATTCTGTCAGTCTTGGACAGCTTTATCTTATAAAAAAGACTGCACACACATGCTTGTGTACTCCCAGAAGGAAGAGGCAGACCAATTGCACATACACAACCCTGACACACACAGGGAGCTGTTCAGCCCTGCTGCTCACACAGTTATTGCAGAGAAAGACCCAGGCAAGCAAGTGCATGACTACCAGTGGTCAGAGAGGAAAGCACTCCATCAGCTCCCCCACAGGAACTGTAGAATCCTCACCACCCTGAATGCATTGTGTGCAGATACTAACACTGCCCTACAGCTTCAGAAAGATCCATACAAGACACTTGATCACACAACTCTTTAAGACATTTTTCACTGTCCATTACCACCTTCATACACTGAAGATACTACTCAGCCAACGTACCTACTGCTAGGATAAAAGCAGGTTCCAGAGTGACAGGCACATATACCATAGCTATAGACACACCTCCTCACAGTCTGTTATTACCTCAGTCATGGATTGTCCCAGGCAGGACTGTCTTGCTGTGGACCATTCCAACACAGCCTGGGCAGACACAGGAACTAGAAAGGGCACTCAGACACAGCGGTCAGTGATTTAGCTCTTCCCTCTCTTTAGGAGGTGGTCACTTGGACAGCCATTTTGTGAACTCAAGGAGACACCATGAAAGAATTTTTATTTCTTTGTACCCAGTCCAATTCCCTGCTTCACAGCATTGAGCAGATTTATTCTTGACTTATAATCAACTTAAGAATTACACACATAAACATGTTCACTGCAACCAGAAGAACTTACTTCTAGCACCTGACAAACATGCACACCGACACCTGCACAATAAACAGGCCTTTCTCTGGCATCTTCTCTAATGATGATGCTTTTTTAAATATACTGCTGCCACCAGAGAAGGACTCACTTGGCAATCTCTCCACTTTTAATTTATGTATGGATTTTTCTCCTTCTCTTGCCTTCCTCTCCATTCTCCCCTAAATCACTATAACAATCTGACTCAGAGAACCATGCTGGCTGGCTCTCTGTTCTCTTCCAGCAAGAACATCAAACTGAAAGGAAGGTTTGTGCCAGGTTCCATGTCAGCCAATATTCCTTCTATCTAGATACTCAGTAGATATGATGCTCTAAGTCTGATTCCATCAATTCCAATCCAGGTTGCTGTGTGGTGTCAGATGAACAAAACAAAACAAAAGATTTTCTTTACCCCCTGGGATGTAGGACACCTTTACATAATGCAGTAAAGCTGCTTCCCCAGCTGACAGTAATAAGAGGCAACAGTTTTTCATGGGCTGCCAGCACTGCAGAGAGATTAATGGTAAAAAATGTCCAAATGACTGAAATGGCAGCGCCCATCCTCCTCCAGTCCATCTGCACTGATGTATAACTCTTGAGATCTCTGGACAATTCAAGGTGGTTTCCAAGTAGAGGGCAGCTGAAGGAAAACTACAGAGCAGAGCTAATATTGAGACAGTGATGAGGAAGTACGGGAAGCATCTTCATCTTCAAAGGCACTCAGATCTACTTTATGACCTTTATTCTAAATGGTCAGAAAAGTACCCTGCAGGAGACCTGAAAACAGAACCTGACCCTCAGAATGGCAGCTGAGGATTGAATTTGTCCTCAGCTGAGTGCTTGTTCCAGAGGGAGAATGGGCAGGAGAGCAAGAGATGGACAAGGGCACATTAGAAGTCCTATTGTTAGGATCAATTGTCATAGAAGCCAATGCAAATTGGCCTTTTTACTGTGAGCTTAAGCAGAGCACACTTGTTCAGAGAAAGGCTCAGGGTAAAGAGGGTCTCAAAATGAGGTATGAGACGTTCCATGCACATGGGATAGCCCAAGAGGGCATATCTACAACTACTTAAGTTCCCAGAATAGTCCAAGCTGAGAAAGGTGACAAGGACAGCTGAAAACTGCAGTCTCTTTTAAAACAAGAGATTAGATTGCCAGAAATGCAGCAAAAATCAGAGAATGATACCACTGAGACTGTTGGGAGCTTTCAGAGCCATAAAGCCAATATGGGTCCAAGCAGGATTTTGGCTGACAAACAGAGTTCCTCTTAGCAACTGAATGAACTATTCCACAACTTTTTCCTATGCATCTAAGAGCCATGAGCTGTTCCTCACCTGAGAACCTACTGGTGAATGAATACAGCAGTAAATCTAGGAGGGGTAAAACTCTGTATTTAGTCATTTGTTGACTTTGCTATTCACATGCATATTACAAGACTGATGCACAAGGTGGAAATTGGCATCACGTGAGCTCCTGAGATAGCAGTGAGATATTTGGAGTTATGACATACCTCATAGAGGTCAATCATCACATTCCCCTCCAGCCCTTGACTACTCTTGACATTTTCCAAGGCCAGGGTGAAGTAGACCCCTCGGGTGTCCGAGATGTACAGGTTATAGGTGTCATTCTGGTTCCACTCTTGAACAGCTGCAAACACCTGATTCTCATCTGTGCTGATAACATGCATGTCCTAGGGGAAGAAAAGAGAGGCAGGTTACTTGGGGGAGCTCTGTGCTGCCATTTCTAATGGTACCAAAGAAACTGGGGAGGAGCAAAGGATATATTTAGGCTGGAGTTTAATGAGGAACTCAGTAGACAATATTGTGGCATTTTACTATTTTGTTGTCCACAGCCACTGTAAGCAAGTAATTCCATCCACGAATATTTTACACCAGCTCTCTTCTGCCAATTTTCAAAGTAGTAATTAACTGATGAGGTGTTAATTGAGCATTTGCATTGGCACTACAGCATTAAACAGCAGCACTTTCCCTCCCCTTACCAACACCTTCATTTTAATGAATATTTTGTCTGGGGAATAGGAAGGGTTGTTTATTTGTTGGGTTTTTTTCTGTTTAGCATCTGATTGATTCCACTCATGACTATGGAATCACAGATATTAATAGTGTAGGAGTTAAAAAAAAAAAAAAAGAAGAAGAAAAAAAAAGACCATCTGAAACATCTGCTTCTTGCCCAGCATTCAGAAGCCAAATATGGTCAGGACCTGATACTAGTAGGAGCTAATGAAGGAACATCTGCTGCTATCTACTGTTTCTAATGACAATGTGGGCTGGAGCCAAAGCCCTGGACCACTATACCAAACAGCACACCCCAAGAAATCAAACAGAAAAACAACCTGAATCCTCACTAGATATAAAGAACAGATATGTAGTTAGATCACTAGCACTATGAGTGAGGTTTTGTTCTACTCTGCTTCTCTGTGTTACAGCAGGCAGGAAGCAATGATAAGGTTGCATAAGTGAAGAAAAAATAGGAACTATTGAACCTGATCTCATCTTTCAATGCCTGGAGAAATTATTACCCATTTTATTTTATTTTCCATTACAATGGAAAAAGTCACCGAGAGAGATTGTTATAATGAAATTCCCAGGCTCTATCTGCCCAGCACAGGCACCCTGAGTTCTTTAGTGCCATAAAAATCTGTGGAGGTAGGAAAAGAAATGAAGACTTCTTAGCACCAGGTGATTCCCAGAAGACTCAACTGTTCAGTCTGTTTTGGGCAGATATCCCAAAGTTATTCTGCTTCCATGAATCTCAGCCAGGACTTTCTATATGCAAAACTGAGAACTTTTATCAGAAAATATACTCTTTGGAAGCAGATGCTACTTCTCCCTTCTGCTAATAATAGTCTTTGAAAATTCAGTGTCTGGTGGCTTTTTAGGTAGGATTAATACTTCCAGATGAAGTCTTGTAATGTAAAAATAAAAAAGAAATATAATGAAGAAATTTGATCTATAAATTTGAAAGTGGATTCACCATGGAGTTAAGATTCAGAACAGTTGCTTGTTCATCCAGATCCAGATCTGAATACAGAGTGGATGAATATGCACTTGATTTACTTTCTTCTTTGCACTGGAGAAAATTATGTCCCAGAAGATGGGCTCGATTTGTGAAGGAACAGATTGGCTTAATTCCCGAGGCAATAGGAAAAGTAATGTAAGTCCCACTGAGTCCTACTAATTTTGGTGGTGAACAGACATCCTCTCTCAGCTCCAGCTGTGCCAGGAAGAGTTACAGCCACAGCTGTTTGTTTGTGGCTCCTCTTTCAAACTGTCACCCTGGTTCAATCTGCTGGTAGAGCTACACCAGCAGGTGTTCCCAGTGTGCTCCAGGCAACATTGGCTAGCACAGCTCTAATCACAAATGTTAATTTCTGCATATGGGCACACATGGGCAGGCTTCTGCATTTAAACATAGACAGAAACTAAAACTTGCTTTGCCTGGTGAATGTACTTCTTCATTACCTTACCATTTCATTCAATAGTTTTGTAAAAACTGGGGAAGAGGGGTAAAAAGATACTTTGATCAACAGCAGAGAAAACTAAAGACAATTTCACAAATGCTGAAGAAGCAAATGAGTTAATTTATTCACTAGATGCTTCCTGCATTTGATCAGAACATGCTGTAAGATGGAAGTCTAAAGAAGATTCCAGTAAGGCTGAAGGAATTTAAGCCTAGGGAAGCAGAGACTGAGATGGAATTGGCATAATATACATAATGCAGAAAGTCAAAAAAGATAGCATTCCAAGTGTGTGCCTTTGGGGATAAATTAACTATTCCTCTTAATATGGCCTTGTCCAATAGATGCAGCAATGATGCACAGCTTTGATAGAAAAGGATTAGTATATGGGCATCAAACAGGTCTTGGACCAGCATCTGGAATTTCTTCATTTCCACACTGGGAAAATTAAAATTAATCAGCATATTGTATTATGTATGGTTTTTTTCAGGATGGGGATTAATTTCTTGGGGGGCAGGAATAATACAAAAAGACAGCCTTCATCTTGATATAGCACAAGCTCCTTACAGAGATGGAAGAGGACAGGAATGTGAAGCAAGACACCTGTCTCAAACAGTCACCATCACCTTTAGGGACTCCCCTTGCATTTGTCTACTGAGAGCCTGAGCTTTTTTTCTCTCTCTTCCAGAACAAACTGGAAGTACATTAATATGCAGTTCTACTATCTGTCCCTTTTGCCTTTTCAAAGACAAAAGTAACATGATGCTGTACATGGGTTTGATCAGGTGTCTCCTCAAATGACTGAAAGCCAAGGCTTTCTGAATTACTGAACAATTGCCCCTTTTGCATTTGGTCAGGGAACTTTTTTCCCCAGGCAAAGTAAGTACTAGGGATGTGTAATGCCAGTTTTATTCTGCCAGCTCAGCTGGTCAGAGCATGGGGCTAATAACAACAAGGCTGTTGGATCACTCCCCAGTGGGCCCTTTACTTAAGAGTTGGACTTGATGATGCTTGTGGGTCCCTTCCAACTCAGAATATTCTGTGAAATGTCTGTGAAGATGCTGGCTCTTGCCTTTGCCTTCTGTGAAATTCTGGGGCTGTCAGCTCTTTGAAGGTCTGTATTTAAGGTCTGTATTCTTACTTACTTTTGTTATTTCTTCTTCCATCAGGATCTACATCCTGAGGTTGAAAACCGGTGATGAATTTAGAACAGAGGTACCAGATGCACCCGTCCCATCACTATGCAACCCAATACCAGTTAAGACAGGTGTTTTTAAAAGAGAAACTGCTTGACTTGCTTCAGTATTCTCAAATGTCTACCCAGTGCATTGGTCTAAACTGGAGTAAATGCACCCTGTGTGCACTACAGTGTGTGACACAGCCCATATTGTAGTGCTGTGGTACAGAACAGGCAGCATCAACCCCCAGATCAACATCACTGCAACAATTAAGAGGTCTCAATAAAGACTGTTTAGAGGGTTAACACAACCTGTATGCACATATGCAGGCATCTGCTTGAATGGAACTGAGTTTCAAGTTTATTTATTTAGGCTTTTAATCAAAGTAGCTACAAGGCTGCTAATGTCAACAAGAATAATATTTTAGTTTGATTTGCTGTAGGCCATCCTGCCTGAGCAGCAGCATCACCTGCCAAGGCTGCCTGCCATCACACGCCTCCAGCTCAGGAAGAGTGACACACAGAGACAAAAAGCTTGGTATTTCCATCCTCAATTCCAGAAGTCACTTAGTACTGTTTACCATATTTGGCCCCTCTTTCTTAGGCTGAAGGAGAGGAAAGAGAATTTGGGCATAAAAGAAGCTGTATGTTCCAATTCCTTGAATAATATAAGTCTCTGTGCTTTTTTCATAAAAGTGACTATTTTGCTTTGATGGCAGCCTCCTAGACAGCCACAGTTCCACTGCAGCTCCTTCCAAGCCAAATGCAGCTCTCCAGACTTTGAAGATATTCTGAGATTGTGACAAAGCATCTTTCTTTGGGTCAAATAACATGAATATATTGCCCCAATTCCTGTTCTCTGGAACACATTGTAATTTAACTCTAGCACATTTTCCCTGGCTTGCCAGTGAATTCTTTGAGAAAGTGGACAAAAAATAAGTGTGGGCTAAAGGAAACAATAAGTTTAAAGCAAACAGTGTCTCTACAGATGGTCTGAATTGGCTGTAAATAATTTTTATTTGGCTTTTACAATAATCATGCTAAAATACAACTTGTTGCTAAGGGCTCTTTCAAATAACACCTATTTAAATCTGATGTGAATTTACAGAGTGTTTTCACTTGCTTGGGCAGGAAATTTCAAAGTATCTTAAAATATGGCTGAAAACTTTGAGGCAGACCACAGGTCTCCTGTGTAAGAGCTAAGATCTCATGGCTTCTGGTGTGGTCCTCACTGTCCTGCAAGCTGGTTTCCAGTGCTGTGAACAGGAGTAAAGGTTCCAACAGCAGCCTAGGGAAGCTGAGGCACCAAAGGGCTGGGTTTGAACTACAGTCTGTTTATATGAGGGTCACCCAGTCAATCCACCATAAACAGGTCTGTTGGGTTGAGGAATCAAAGACAGCCAGTCGTGAAATGAGCCAAGTTATCCCTCTGAACATTTCTACCACAAAATCTGACCTTGCTCTTTCTTTTTTTCTTTTTTCTTTTGATAATCCCTGCTTAGTTTCTGGGAGTGCATTTGTCTTCTGATGTTAGACCTCATATAGAATCCATAAGATCATTTACTACCTTTCAGTTTAAATCTCACTTAAAACAGACTATATCAAGAATGAAAAGGCCAAAAAAAAGTCCTCTGTCTTTGTGAAGAACTCATTAGGATACCAGCTGCAAATTGGTGGTTTCTTCAAAATGAAGCTAACATTTTATACAGGTCTTTCAAAAAATTCAGCTTCAGAAGGCAGACATGTCCTTTCAATCTCCAATGCTAATTCACCATTGTTAATTAGGCTGGAGACAGAGCAGGCACACAGAGACATCTTTCTGCTTGGTTCCCATTAAAATCTACTAATGAGGCAAAGCACAAAAAGCAACTCATACAAGACAGCGAGAGGAGAGGGGAATTTTAAGACAAAAAAAAAAAAAGAGAAAAAAAAAAGACAAGAATCCCCTTCAAAACTCAATTAATTAAGCATAAAGACATAAAGAAATGGTAATGGATGTGGGCTGCGGTATCTGTCTACATTTCATGCTCATGTCCTGCAAAAGTGCTGACTTTTGGTTTTAGTCCTTTCTTGTTTGGAAAAGCTCTGTTAAGGAAGAATACTGTTTTCATTCACTGCAGGTCATCTCGCAGTTACTTGTGTTGGACTTGTTACTTGTAACTTGTTGGACAGTTACTTGTGTTGGATCTTCTGTGCAACCCAAATATCTGTAGGCTCACATGGGGACTCTAGCAGCAGCAACCTACCTTGGGCAGGGAGTACTTTGGCAGCTTCATCTGTGCAAATGGGCTCCTCCTATAAGAAACGTAATAATGTGGTCTTCCTCCTGATGTCAGCTATGAGAGAAGCAGGAAAGTTATCTTCAGGGTTTTTTTTTCTTTTCTTTTTTTTTTTATTATCAGAAAGAATACCAAACAAAAGCTGTTAAGAGAAATACCACAGTGTGGTGGCAATAGCTTAAACTGCAGCGCTGTTACAGCTGAGGAATAAACATTGATCCAACTGACAGTGGCTGAAAAAGAAAACAAGAGGAATCTCATTTTCAGCAAAGAGAGACAAAGGCTAGAATCTCGTGTGAAAACTTGTGAATAGTGAAGTCTTGACTTCAGCTGGGCCATTATGTCACCTCCTGATAGCACAGCTCTCCTGTGCCCTACCAGAACACTCTCTGCTCTTTGCTATCTGTAGGCTGTTGATTATACCAGCACATTGGCAGACATGAGGCTTGATTTTTATTTCTACTTCTAGCTTTGGCTCCTGTGTGGCCCTGGACAAGCCATCATAGGTATCTGCTACAAGATCAGCTAAATATTCACAGATAGGGAGGGCAGGAGAAGCTCGGTCAATTTGGTTTTTTTGTGAATCTGGTCATATATTTAAGTGCATAAATACTGACGGCAGACCTTGAAAATGCTGGGTTAGAGCAATGTGAGATATCATTTTCTACCACCTATTAAATGAGGGAAAAAGAAAGAAAAAAGCTGTCAATTCTTTCTGGCTTCCAGTGCTGCTGAACTATAATCAATGTTTGTAAAGTACTTTGAAATCCTTGGATGAAAGATACTGAAGAACAAATATTCCAAGGGATTCTCCGTGCAGAACTTTGCTTTAATTGCTTGATACCTGAGCTTATCAAGACTTTTCTTTAGTAGTAAGTGTTTTAAAATGCACTGCAATAGTTTAAAATGCAAGATACACAGAGGCCAGGTTCATACCAGATTAAGTAAAATAAGCACTATTTCTCATTCTAAAGCTCTTCAACATTTTTTTAAGGGAACTGGGCAAAAGTTAGGGGAACGAAGGCCAGAAATATTTTTTAATGAGAGAGTATCATTTTGTAAATAAAACAAGTTTAGTGGGAAAATAAATTCCTTTATCCTAGTGCTTTTAAGCCTACTAATTAATTCCAAATGGCTTAGTTGCAGAAAAGCCAGATGGAGATCAAGGAAAGAAGGGAAGGCTAGAAGGAGGGTGTTCATCTCTTCCTCCAAGCATACCCAGCCTGCCATAGGGTTATTCCTCCTCTGAAGAACAGAAGGGTAACACCAGATCCAGCATCAGCCAGGATGGCTAAAGAGAAACACTCCAGCTCCTGTGACAGTCGAGGCACAAACACAGAGCCACTCTGGAGTGAGAGAGTGTGGCTGAAGAGTGATACACACCCCTGTTTTCCCTGCCTCATAAACATTTCCCTTTTGCCTCAGACACACTAGGCACAAAAGCTGTTCTGAAGCATATGTGCCAGATTTATTTGTGGATTATTTAGACTGGTGTTTAAGACGGAGTTCATTAACTGAAGCCAATTAGCAATCAACTAACCCAATGTAAAATATAAATTATCTCTCTTCCCTCCACTTAAAAGCATGCTAAAATATAAACTGCCTGGAAGCCCAGTTTAGTGCTAATGATGTCCAGTTCACCTCCACATTCCCTACAATTCTGTTGCTATTTTTCTCCTCTTCAGCTGACATTAAATGGACACTGGCAGCAGCCTAATGAAACCCACAGTGGTTCAGATCTATTCACCAGCTCTCACCTGGAACACAGCCTGGCTGAGCATATCCCATCTTCTGCCATTTCACTATAATCACAACTGAGGCATAACAATAAAGCCTGATTACTCCTTCGGTGCTTTCCCTGACTCCCTCCCTTCTTTCTTATTTCCCTCTTATACTCAAAAAAGCTTTGGTCTGCTCCCTTGTAATAGCAGATGAGTGACACACACTTCCAGCTGGGGGGTAAAAGCAGTAATTCCAGAGCGCTGATGAGATTGCAAGGAGTGGCACAGAGCACTCCAGCACACAGAGAACATACTTCAGGCAGGAACTCTGTGGCCCTACAGCAACAGGAAACTAGAGCTTAAAGGAACACAGTTAGCATTGTAACAAACTGCTACAACCCACTCTGGGCCTTTATGGAGCCAGTGTTGTCTGAGCAGTTGCAAACACACATACACATACATGCAAAGGAATGCAAGAAAAAGTAATAGAAGACAGAATAATATAACATAAAGTAGTAGAATACATAAGAGAGGAGGGTGTTCTGCACCTGGACAAAGACATAATCACCCTGGACGATCAGGGAGTTATGGTCAATGTAGCCTGGAAAGGGTTTGCTGCGAGTGGCTTCACTGCAGTTCTGCATCTTGCAGGTGATGTATTGGGCATCTGAAAGGAAAAGAACAAAAACAATACCCTTGAGATCCTGAGTGCAGATTCTTCCTACTGTCATAAACCTGTTTTGCTGAGGTGGCACTTTTGCTTCCCAGATCCATGTGAAGTGAATTGACACCATCCATTCAACACCATAGAGCCCTTCTTTCCCCTACATCCTTAATAAATCCTTGGTTACTTTCTTCCTTTAATATCCTTCCTTCTTTACCTGCCTCAACTCCCATTATTTCTTTCATTCTGCCCTAGATCAGACGTCAGAGCCATGCATTTTTACCAAGGGGGAACCTTCTGTGATGCACCTCTGTATTTCCTACAGCACTTACACTCTGTAGAGTAATTCAGATCAACTTGGAAAGTACCTCAGACCAGCTCCTGTTCAGGGGTTTTACCTACTTTGCTGTTGACAGCATAAGTAGATGCACTCTGGCGGAACTGGGCAATCATTCCACACTCCCTTGTAACTAGAAATCTTAGCAGTTTCAAATTAAATGGCTAAATACAGCCATCCATCTCATAGCCATGGCAGCCATCTCATCCACTGTTCTTATGTGGGATGTCCCCACCTCCTATTCTGAAGCACTGCAAGGTGCCAATCTCATAATCCGTCACCTGAAGAAAAACAATTTGAATTTCTTCATGGGGACAATTTATCCTAGAATACAGAACCAGATTCTCAGTAATCTGTTTGGACTATTCCAGATTCATTAAGAATTTGCACTTTGTTTTATGACAAACCTGATCCACACAAGGAACCATTTTGGCTTTTTAACATTCGTACTTACATGACAGAAACACTACATTGCATTTAATGTTAGAAGTACTTCTAATAATTTTCCTTGGAGAGACACAGCCCCTTCTTTGATATAATTACCACCTTGAGATCAGAGAAAGAGCATTTTACACTGAAATAGAAATGGCTGGAATTTTACCATCTTGTATTTAATCTTGGTTTTAATTAAAATCTATCATTTGACATTTCTTTCCTTGCTTCTAAGGGCTGTTGACTTCTGCTGGAAACAGACATGCAGGGTAACGAACATTCAGGGAAGTTCAATGAAGGATTATTTTTTTTCTCCGTCATTTGCAGGGTTCTTGGAATATATAAAGTGCAATGTATTATTAGTTGCTGCTGTTTATAACATTTTATGCTTTCGCAGCTCACTGCAAAACATTAATGAGCACAGCCTGGGCAGCATGATCAAAATGTATTTCCCTTCAGAGGGACCTGATTTTCTCCACATTAGCCACGAGAGGGCAGGGAACGACATAATTCCCAGCCCGTTCATTCCTGTGAGCTCAGGGAAGTTCCCTTTCAGAGCCTTTAAGCCCTCCTCTGCTCCTCTGCAGCCAGGAAAAAGGGGACAGGGGGGTCACAGTCTCTCCACCACCCAACAGTGCTGTACAGCCACCATGTCCCCTCCTTGTCCCAAGAGTGCTGAAAGGTCACAATAAGGTCTCCTTCTCTTCTCCAGGCTGAGCAAGCCCAGCTGTGTCAGCATTCACATGCAGATGTGTTTCAGCCCTTGATCATCTTTGTGGCCTCCTCTGCACTTGCTCCAACAGGTCCACAGCTCTCCTGGGCTGAGGGCTCCAGAGCTGGACACAGAACTCCAGGAGGGGTCTCCCACTCAGCCACAACAAAGCTCCTGAGTGAAATATATGCCAATCCTGAGCTTCAGCAAAGCAGCCTCAGTTGAAATGGTCCTACTGCTTCCTAAGCTGTTAAAAAGTCTGGGGGATAAAGGAATCCCCTCCACAAGAGATTTTAAAGAGCAAGCCAGGTTGACATCCATTATAGGAGACTGAGGTTTTTTGCATCCTGCTTTAATGGAGGAATGGGGACTATCCCTATTTCTGCTGTGACCACAGGAGTCTGTGCAGCAGTGATTGTATCATTGATGAAGATTTACTAAGGCAATTCCTGTGAACTTTTACAGTGCAATTCTCCATGGCTTCGATTCTAAAATGCCAGTAATAACTACTAAAGGGCAGAGCACTGAAATTGCTTAAGCTAATCTCCCAAACAGCCAAACACTGAGATGTGCACAACAGGAAAAGCTCCTTTTGCTACAGGAGACAGAAAGAAGGAGAAGTAGGCTTCTTGCAGTGCCTGGTTCTCACTTTTTTCCCTAGGGGAAGATTTTCTGTGTTCACATTAACTCAAGGATTTTTTCCATTTCATTCTCACGGACATTTCATGTGACTTCATTGGCAGAGGTTTGTAATTTAGCATTAATTAATGTCAATTAATGTATTCAGTTGCTAAGCTCTGGAATTAATTTCATTAGTTTTCTCGCACAGATGTTTTCCCTGCCATAGGTAATTAGGACATTATGCTTTTCATTTCCAGAACCCTCACCTCCAACAACAGCTGCTGTTCTTAATACACAACAACAAAGTCACACTGTGCCTGGAGAGAAGAACATAGCAACTCCCAGCTCTTACACCCCCAGATGCATTCATTTTTGACAGGTTTAGACACCCAGAGTAGGAATCTTCTCAGGGAACAGCAGCTATTTCTAAAGAGGAAGCAAGAAGAGTCACAGAACACAGCTGAGGAGACATCTTGTAAGGGAAATCTCTGACAAAATTAATCTGTTTCAGTAGTGAAAGTGAATTGCAAAAGCTAGCACAGAAAATGCTAAGAGCCAGGAGGACCCTGTGTCATGAAATATTTTAGTTTTTTCCATTTATCTTGAGCACCATGCTCGTATGTTCTCAATGCAAATGGATCCAACCTGTCCCAGAGACATTTCTTGGCTTGCTGGTGGAGAAGGAAAGTTATTGGTGGTTACTGGAGGCTGGTTGGCCTCTGCAAAAGTAAACAGGAGAGTTTTAGATCCCTTCCTAAAGCAGTGGGACTTTCTTCAGGATATTTTGTTGACAAGTGCTTTTTTTGGATTACACATCAAACCCTGACATCCACTGCTTCCTACTGTAAGCTTGCAGTTATGTCTTCTCAAAACCTTATTAGATCACAGGGAGAGTCAGAGAAAATGGTCCCTCTACTCTGCAAATGCATAATTTATATTTTTCTTGTCTTTACTTCACTGAGGAATGTGTCTTGTCAATTAATCCACTGGGGACAAATCAGGAGTTTTATACAATGTAGTAAGTGATCTGTTTTTCCCACAGATTTTCTGTGGAGCATTCCAGCTCATTACTGAGCAACTCAGACATTAGGGACAGTTTCTGCTTTTGAAGCATGACTGGCATCCTGTAACTAATGACCCATAAGAACATGGTAGTGACATATGTCACTGAAAGACCCAGGCCTGTAACCCCTCTCCCTCAGTGACCAATAAAACAAGTCTAGGTTGCCTTAGCAGGGCAGGTACATCTTCAGCATTCACAACCTCCCACGGCAATGAATTCCACAGTTTAAATAAATGTTCTCCCATACTTTAATATTTTTTATTTTTTGAGAAACACATGAAATGACTGTTTCTTATCCATTTCCATCTGGTCTGAATGTTGATTTGTGAAACATGCATGGTATGGGAATATGCTTACAACTCTCCAGGACTCAGCGACTGCAAAGCAATTAACCAGTAATGAAGATCAGTGAAACGAAACCATCCCATTTACTAACTACTCACAAATCTGGTTTTATCCTGCTGCTACTCTTTCTTCATTGCATGTCAGCATCAAAAATCCCTCTTTACATAGGGAAGTATATCCTCCACCATTTTTGGCATAAAACTATGATGAGAGAAACTAACAGATGTCCTTCTCCAGGACAAATACTAATCATGATCAGGAAAAAGACTAATCACAATCAGGAAAAGAAAAAAAAAATCACTGCACAGGTTTAGGGCACTACAGGAATTAATTCACCACTGTAGCTATGTTAGGAAAAGACTGCCAGGCTAGGCTGCCTACTCATTTTTTCCACAACAGTGATTGTTTTATTCTTCCCAGCAATTTCCTGTGAAAACAGAAATTAAAGTACTAGTGCAACTTTGTGATTGAGGCACTTTTGGCCAGATGCTCAGTCGCTGTGGATCAGCAAGCAGAACATGTCTGCTGGCCCCAGGTGAGACTTTGGTCTTAACCTGCATCACAGCAGCACCTAAATTATCTTTCAGTATATGTAAACCAGGACAGCAGAAGAAAAGCAAAGGAAACAAAACTACTTTTTAAATATCAGGAGCTCTCTAAATCTTTGCCAGCACATTAGAAAACCCCTTAGTTTCTTTCATCCACACTTTAAAAATTTTTAAAAACTTTAAATAAATTGGTCTCTTATCTACAAAAGCAAAGGCATGGCTCATAAATGTAATAGTTGTTTCACTTTCTATAGAAACTGTCATTTAGACATCCCCTGAGTCATTTTTGCCATTCTCTGGAGGGCCAGTGGGTACCCAGTTAGTCTCCAAATGTCTTGTAGGAATCCATCTTTCTAATTTGCACTAACAGTCTGGATTTCTCAGTAGGCACTACCTGAATAAAAATTACTTCCCATTTGATTAGCTTCAATCAGGCCTTACTGGGTTAACCCTACCAAGCTCAAATCAGATAAGATTGTTAATTTTAGGATCTTGTGTATTCTTCACAAACCTGAACCCCCATGTGTCATTAAGTTTATGCCTTCTGAAAGCACTTTAGGTTGCATTTGAGCAAACCTAGATTTAACTTGCACCATCACCCTGCCCGCTGGTTGTGGTGGTGAATGCAACAAAGAGAAGCTTATAGTATGATTAAGAACCAGAGGGGATTAATTGTCTTGCTGGGGTGTTGCCCTGAAGAGAGAAC
>NW_005054300.1:2779089-2884201 GCF_000277835.1 Geospiza fortis | reverse complement strand
GACTTGCCTTTGATCCTGTTCCAAAATCAAAGCGAAACACCAGGGACACCCAAGCGTACAAATGGAAATGTGAGATAACATTCACATAAACTTCTTCCAACCAGAAAAATCAGTTTTACCACCATGCTCTCAGCCCCAGATTGATATGGATTGGGCCTGAAGCCTTTGAAAAACAAACAATAGCATCACATTCCACAAGATGAAAATTTGCATGGTGCTCTCCAAAACTTACATAACAGGATGAAAACCATAAAAGGCGGCGATTAGCCCTGCAAGTCTGTCTCCACCAATAGAAATAAATTGAGCAGGCTGTACTCAGCTTGTTCATCATTACCTGCAGTGTGTTCAGGAGTCCACATTTCTTCCGGATCCCAAGAGGGAAAAAACAAGAAAAAAGCGGGGAGAACACACACTCAAGAACAAGATTGCTAGCCAGATCCTCAGCAGGTGTAAATCAATGCCACTGAAGTTGTACTGATTTATGCCTGCTGAGGAACTCTTGTTTTGGTCCTTGCAAACATTTTACATTATGTACATAAGCACAATAAATTAAGTGCACAGACAGACCATAATCAGAGAGCAGAGATGGAGAGTTACTGGTGTTCTAGCAAGGAGGGCCCAGTACTATGGTTGTTCTCTGCCCACTGGGAGATGAATGTCCCTCAAATGCATCACCAGAATACAGCTCCCTAAACATCACATGTGGTACTTCATCTCAATGACCTCAAGTTTTTAATGACTTCTAACAGCAGTGTTTTGTGCTGAAATAGACACTGTCCTGTTAGAATATTTCCTTTTAGCATGTCCCAAGAAATAGAAAGCCTCATGTTCCCAGCCTTGCTGCCACATCAAGTAAGTGAAGTTGAGGGGAGAAATAATAATCATAGATCACAAATTACAAGAAATAGAGATAATGCATTCTTTCACAGTCACTAATCCTACATATCTTGAAATGAAAAGACCTTTAAAACTTTATGGTTTCTATCGCAACTATCAAAATTCATATTCCAAAAAGTTCTCTTTCAAGTTAAATTTCCTAAGTTAAAAACCAGAATACCTTACAATTAAATTTTCAGATATTTTTTAATTTTCCAATGACAAAATGCACATTTTAAGTGGCACCACTGCATTTGAGGGTACAATTCAAGGGGGAACTTTATCATTTAAAAAATAAGTAACTGAAGGCATTATTAATACTTCTGTACTGCAAATGGTAAAAACCTTCCTGTTATGTTGCAGGAAAACTGCTATTTACTGAGGAAACAATATGGAATTAAAATGACTGGATCTCTAGCAGCTGGGCATTCACTGTGATGCCTGCCTGAGGCAATCCAATGTTGTGGAAAAGAAATCCATAGAGAAAGATCTGCAAAGGCAGTGGAACTCAAAGATAAACCTTAAGAAAGCCTGGATGGGAGGAGAAAAGGCCAGCAGGGGGCTGAGTGTCCCTGAGAGAATTTACAGCCAATTAGGAAAATATTTTGGAGTTGCAGGTAAAGGAGGCTCCTGGAATAGGAAAAAAGAAAAAAACAAAAAACACCTCAAGAGGCAAAGCAGGGAGGGAAAGGAGCTGATGAAAGTGAAGGACAATGACAGGACATGCAGTAACAGTGAAGAGCACACTCAGACTGGTCATTAAAAGGTTTCTAATTGGGTATTTTCAAAGGTAGTACCTAAGGCAGAGTATCCCAGGTCTGCTAAAACTGTGAAGCTATGAACAAGGTAATGCTATGTACTGTGTGAACAAACAGCAGCTAGACTTCGTGACCCAGGAACTTCTCTTCAGTGTCATGTTCCCATCAATAAAAACCATGTAAGAAGAAATAAAAGTGTTGTGTGTAGTAACTCGAGTTACCGCTTATCACCTATTCCTCCTTACCATGTCCTCAGCTCCTTTCACAGCCTGGTTTACCCAACATTTTGCCTTGCTGGAAAGGCTTCTCTTCTGACAGACCTAAATTGGAACAGCCAAATTCCGTGTACTACACGAGTGAATCACTAAAAAAAGTGAGATTTCTACTGTTGTATTGTATGGTTACAAGAATGTGAGGAGAGCCCAGAATACCACAATATTTGGAAGCTGATGTACTTACGGCCATCCACTGTCCTTGCCTCCAGGTGCACAAGGTCAGGCTCTCTTCCATTCCCCATCATAGACCTGTAAAAGGCAGATTGAGACAAGGGCATTAAAATCAACCTACACCATGAATGGCTGAGATATTGCTTTCAAAGGAGATCCTGTTTAGCTGGACATAAAATCATACTCACAAATAAGAAGTGATAACTTTGAAAGAATTTTGGAGTTTTCCCTAAAATGAACTTGAATATTTGAAAGAAATTCTACTATTTTATCTAATAAATGCCATTGCACTTAATGAGTTCTTTATTTCTAACCCCTTCACTTCTTTCCACCTGGAGACCCATTCCTGTTCTTGTTGGCATATGAAATGTTGATGTTTCTCCTTGTTTGGTCAGAAGGATGCATTTCAGTTCAGGGTGGAATACAGAAGACTCTAACTGATGGGATAATAGTATTTGCCAGCATACTAATTATAGCTGTTCCTTTATATTCGACATTTTATGCACATTTGCTTAATTGACACTCTTAATGATCAATGTTCCCTCATTAATTAAGAAGTTTTAAAACCTCATTTTATCCTGAGACATTTTATCACTTCTGATCTAATAAAAACAGTATTCCATTAATAAAAGTGTCATATTGAAAATCACTGTTTGTTCCCTCTGAATTAACAAGTAACAAAGTAAAGACATTGAGCACTGCAAATAAGGAGGAGTTTATGGAATTAAACTTCACTTCCATTGTTGAGGTTCCCCTGGACTGGCACTGGTGGCCTCATCAATTCCCTGGAAGATTCCAAATGAACAGTGGTTGGATGGACAGCCTGAATGATGCATGACTGCTCTATGTGCCAATGCCACTGTACAGCTGCCTCAGCAGCATCTCTGACAATCTGCCTTGTTTCTGGTCTTGATCCTATCCCCCAAGTCACGATCTTGGATTAAAGCTGAGGGCTAAACAACCAGTTTCTTGTCAGTTGCCTGACCTCCTAGTTAATAGAAGCATGAGGGAAGACACACATTCATTTCCAGTGATAGAAAAATTAGATGTTCTCTTCAAACCCTCATTATTTTTCAGGAAATCAGAAGAGAGATTCAAACAGTGATTTAGACCTTAATTCAGTTCCCACTGACTGCAATCAGAGGCACCTCCAGTACTTAATCATCATGTGCATTAACTAATAACTATTATAAAAATGTTAACAAGACTGTGTCCTGATTAATCCTTACCTTTGCTTGACAAAATATATAGCAATTCACTAGCTGGAAAAGGTTTTGTTCTCCTTTGTTGGGAACTGAAGTTCAGAAAATACTCTGAACCAGCATTGCTTTTACCTCTTCTCCATTTTTAATAAAGTTTATGGCAAGGTGTTATTTCCTTAAACATCCAACTTCCACTTAAAATCTCTGCTTCCTGATAACTGACACCAAGTGAGGGAGGAAGGAAGCACTTTCCTTGGGCATTTTTGTTATGCCTGCTATGATCAGCAGATTTAGGGCCAAAATGTGGGGCCTGCTCATTACAATTCAGTTCAAGACAGAGAGATGCCAGTGACAAACGGCTCTAAAAAACTGCACAGGGACAAAGCTAGCATAACTCCTTTTTCTTTTTGTTTATTTAGGTGGGATTTAAATACTGGAACTGGGATATTGGAATAGCCCACCTGGAACTGGGCTATTGCAGAAGACAGTACAGCTTTGTCAGTCCATTCCTCCTCCTGACCTCACACACCTCCAGGGGATGTGAGCTCTCCAAAGAAACAAGGAACAGATTCCCCAAATTTGAGTATTTTGCCTCTTAAGAGTGCAACAATGGTGCTCATACAGCAAAGCACATGAGTCTACACTCAGGTGTTATGTGAATTTCCTCCTCACAGTGTTATTCTAACCCCAAGAGAAACACCTTTTGCATCTTCTCAGGCAAAGACAGCCAATTTTATGAGCCATAATTTACATCAAACTTTTAGGTGCCTTAAGACCAGCATATAAAGATCTGGACCCCTCAAGCCCTGAAAGTATTCACCTGCAGATTACTTAGTCTCAGCCAGTATTGGGACTGTAGGAGCTTCAGTTCAAGGTAGAATTAAGCCATCAGTTGTCCCAAGGGGGTACAGAACAAGGCCAGCTGAAACACAGCTGGTAACAAACCTCCAGGACTTCCTTTCTTCTGATGTCTCCTAGCCCCTGTGACATAGGAATGTGATGACGAAGATGAAAAGTAAGGTCCAGAGGAGGAAATTCCTAAAGTCAAATAGGACATCTGAGATACAGTCAAGAGCCATATCCATGAGTTCCTATCTGCCAGATCTTTCTCCCTACATTAGAAAATTCTCATTTCATTGCTTTGATATACAACTGACTTTATTTGTAACAGCACAAGGTCATGGTCAGGCCCATAATATTAAATGCCAACATGAAAAATCAGTTGTAAAGAACAAGCAAAATACAAATACACATCTGCTCAAATCATTATTAACTGTACAGAGCTGACAGCCAGAAACATATCATTTCCATGTGGATTCTGCTGAGAGCTCACTGACCAGCATTTTTGTGATGTCACTTTTTTTGGATCATGCTGTCTTGTTCCATGGTAGCCCTAGGATATTTCTTTATACATCTCTCCATACCACCTGAAAAGCCACATAAAGTAATATTCATCTTACCCAGTTGTACATCACAGATACTTAACTCTGAACTAATCACACTCAGCTCTCTTTGCAGGCAGAGAGAGGAAACAGGCAGTTTTTCACTCTGGATCAGCTGAACAGTGTTAGATATGACTTTGTGAGAATTTATCCTAGAAAGGCCTGTTTCTCTGCATTGAATTTAAAATGTCTGGACACCCACACTACAGACACCCACATGTGATCACATAAAGGTCCCAAAGTAGGAAACACAACAGACCTGAAATACGTTTATTATCTAATTTTAAAATCACAAATTACAGATAAGATATGGATTGCAATTTAAGGGGTAATTGAATGTCCTGAGCAGTCCTCTTTCTGAGAAATGTTTTATATAGCTTACATCAGCCTTATTATTTACTCTACATATAAAAGCCTTGGAGACATTCAGAAACATTGACCACAGTGAGCATATACAGGAGATAAATATTTTGCTTAAATATAAATATTCAATAAATATTTAATAATATAAATATAAATATTGGTTGTACAGCCCCTGAGAACAGGCTTTCTCTAGGAAGACAGACATACCCTTTCACATCCATAGGACAATCTGTTCCTAAAGCATCTACTGGAAAAAAGGTGTTAGGAACTGTAGGATGTATATCAGACTTCTTGAATTTTCAGTATGTCAACCAAATCAATCACAACGCTACCAAGCATCCAGCTATTCTATCAGTGGGTTTTCTTGTCTCCTTCATGGCTGGGGGGAAAAAACCAAAAGCATTATCCTTAGAAGCTGAGAAAGTCAATGTACTTCTACAAGACTGAGTATTAAGTAACAGTTTTAAACCCATGGTGTCAATATGAAAAAGAACGAATAACCGATTACAAAGAAATTCCATTTCTGACCAGACTGGAAGGTTCTTAAACCAAAGCTCGAATGATCAAAAAAAAAAAACAAGCTTCACATGTAGAAGAAGGAAACTACATGCTGGATGGGCCCAAGAGAGCACCAAAGCCTCCAACTCAGTGTTTGTAACTTAATGTAAGTGCCCACTGTACCTCATTATCTTGTGTACACATGGTCAATGCAACATGGGCAATGCATTGCCTCCCAAGGTAGACAAGGAACAGTGCTGTGTGCTCAACAGCTGATAAACCAAGCACCCTACAAAGAACAGAGGCACAAATCAACAACATTCTGGGACCCACTCTGCTACTGACTTCTCTCAGAAATCTCTCTAAAAATAAACAATAGTCCCAAATTTGCCATTCATTATTCTGAGCAACTTCTGTTCCCTATGCTGGCAGTGCTTTCTTCTCATATTTCTCAAATCCATTCTTCCCTTTCAGCATCTTCTCTCAAAGTACAAACACTCATATAACCACAAACTTTTCTTCTTGCCTCAGTCTATGTTTTCACTTTGTGGTAAAATGTCAGCATGTCCTTTGTCCGTCCCTTTAATCTCAGGCTTTCTGTAATACTCCCAGAAACTTAAGGACACCAGGGATATCCTTGCAACGCTTTCTGTTGAATGGTGCCTATTGTATTTTTCTGATTAACTTTAAGTGTTTTGTTGGCATAATTGTCTGGATGTTTTGAAAAAAGAAAAAGGAAAAGAAAAAGAAAAAAAATCTTTTGGGAAAAGGAGGATTTAGAAAAGCCAAAGAGAGTGCAAGGCAGTGACCCCACTGCCTTTACACTGAAGATGCTTACATTTTGAAAAATTTAGGACCCCCACGGTCCTATTACAAAGTTGCTTGCTAAAATTTTAATCACTATCAAGCCTGCTAAGTAGTTATCGGCACTTGAGAGCCTCACAAATCGATAGCGCTGGCTGCAGCACAGTAATTGCTCTGAATGCAGATTCCACATCCACTGTGAGAAGCAGCACAGGGAAAAGACCCCAAATCATCCCCTGATTTGGAACTAGGCTGAACTAAACAAAAGCAGCCTGGCACTACCCATTGCACAGTAAATGCTAGCTGGCATATTTCTGTAGTGACCAACCCCTTGCCATCTTCTCTGCCTGAAACATTTCTAAAACCTTGGCTTCCTTGGCCGGTCAGCTCCTCTGAGCCAAGAAAATTCAATAGAGACCCTGTTATCCTGGGGTTTCCACCTCTTCTATCTTTTTTCACTTCTAGGGACAAAAGCAATTGTTTATGGATGCTGGGAACTGATGAGGCTTGCAATGCAGTCAGACCACTCAGAACTGCAAAAGGCATCATTGTGAAGAAAGCAAAAGCTTCTACTTGCTGCACCTAATTTCAAACTACCATTATTTCATAAACAATGCACTCCAAACACCAGACAATAAGGGCTGCATCTCAAGGATTTGTGCATTCTGTAAAGCAGTTTTGGATGCCTTTGGTTTTGGACGCTTGACTTCAGACACAGACACACTGTATCTGGGACTATATACACAAGAAACTCAATGGCAATCTTTTCATATGTATTTCTTGTATCATACATGCTCACAGCAGCCCAGATCAAACATCTTTTAAGACAGGCAGTAGCAGACATTGTTATTTTACAGAATCTTTGATGCAAATGGCCCAGAATGCCAAATGCTACCATGTCCTTCTCACAGACATAACAAGTGTGAATGTCCCTCATTCTTTATATGGACACAGAGGCTTTATACAGTTTTTCCATGTCTCAGAGGAAGTAACCAAATGCAGAATTAGGACTCCTGTGCCCATACCTCACCTGCTTTGGGGGTAAACAGGTATGACTTGTTCATGCAGCAAAGGCCGGCAGACAAATGGCATAACAGCCTGTTTCCACTAAGGTGGATGGAATGAGATCCAGACAGTTCTGGCCATTTTGAGATTGTCAGTGCTGAGTGGGAGTAGCTCAGATGTGGCCACAGTGCAATGCCAAACAGAAAAGTGACATTGCTTGGAAAATCCAGTTTGATTACTCAGCATGAAAAATGCTCATGTGCCTCAGCTGCATTCCACAGATGGCTTTGTGCTTAACAAGCTGTATATCTAAGATGCCTCCTGACCCTCAGCAATCCCTCTTCCTAGTCCCAGTTTCAGCAAATCCCCATCTCCACATACACTGCATTACACAGAAAGACTAACTAGCTGCAATAGCCACGTGGAAGAGGGAATGCACTCCTAGAGATCCTTATGCCAAAGTTGTCCTATGAGCATAAATATTCTAACAAGCTTTATCCTGTCACAATAAAGCTATAAAGCTGCTTTGTTCAGCACATGACAATGGCTTTGTAATTCAATTATTGGTAGAATTTGCCTTTAGGGATTTATCTTCCTTTAGCCTCAGCACTCATGCGAATCTCTTATCGTAAATCTTGCCAATGCAAAACCAGCTCCTCCACTGCCTCTGGACATATCCTGTCACTTCATGTTAAAAAACTGACACCTTCCTCCAGCTCAGGGAATGGCAGATTTTTGGTTTTGTTTTAAAGGACAGAATGAAAACAACAACAACAGTGGATGACGCTCATGTTGTCCACGGCTGCATCAATTTTTGGTCCCACTGATGTTTCTGTAACACTAAATTCTAATTGCCATTCATAAAAATAGTAACATGTAGCACTGAACAAGGAGCTTTTTGTCCAAAGATACAAAAGCACTTGACAATCAACCTTTAAGTAACCTTCCCTGCATGGTACTGATTTGTTCAAGACCTATGGAAAAGTACAAGACAAGAAGACCAAGTTAGAAATAGGGGCTGAGGAAGATTTTTGTTCTAAGCTTTATAGATAAACTTCACTGATTAGTCAAGAGCACAGGGGCCTCATTGATTTGACCAAGATCACACAGTTGCTATGTGGCAGAGACAAAAATAGACCCTGAGAGTCCTCCAGGATCCTTTTTCTTTTACTACTATATTGACTCCATGAGGACTTTGCAGATACGCTCTGTTCCTTTTTTGCTTGCAGAGGTCAGTGAATCTGCCCCAGGGAGCTTAGTGTGGGAGGCAATTCTTGTGGTTTCTTTAGTTCAGTCCCTATTATGTGAAATTTCACAGATTTTACTATTCCTGGAACATACTTTAAAGACTGCTTTACAGCTTTAACATCTCCTAACCACATCCTCCTGACATGTTTTAGAAACAAGGATGGATTCCAGATAGGCATAAATCAGCAATTCATTTCTTTACATCTGGTTAATAAATCTCCCCTGACCATAATTTAATTAGTTTTTCCCTGCTACATGTCTGCACTATTCTTTCCCACATTGTCCAATCACATGAAATGATACAATTCGATGCAATTCAGCTGGCAGCCACTGGGCTAAATCCATGCTATGGTTTGTTTCAGTCGGTTTGTCACCCTTTCTTTAGAACTTTTAGTGAGTAAAGCCCAACTTCTCCTAATTGTGCCACCTCATAGCACTGACCCAGAAAAGCAGGTGGCTGCTGCTGCTGACACTGAAATAGGTGAGTAGGTAATAGGGGGTAGTAGTGAGACTTTCAGGCTGTGGGGAGTCGCTTTTACTCTCACCATCCTGCCACTTTTCAGAGCCCTAGTGCATAATGACCCACACCTTTCCACACTCTGCTTTGTACATACCCCAGAATTTGAGGGCAGCAGCAAAGGAAGCCTTCTCCCCTGCTGCTGTGACAGCTCTCTGTGGGATGCTCCAGAGAGGAAACTTAGCTGAAGCTCTCAAATAGATGGATGCAAATTCCCAGGAGGCAGCTGCCTATTGCTGGTAACATAGGGTGGGAGGAATGTCTTAAAATGAGGATCTAAACTAAGTGGATAAAGTTCAGTTAACCAGGACTAGATCCTGATTTTAAGATAGCCCTTCAATCCTATATCTCTTTTTCACATATTGCAGAAAACTTAAGACTTCAAGCTGGCTTGAACAGAAAGGAGGGGGAAAGTACCTCTAGTTACAGCCTCTGAGCTCCCCTCCTTGATATCATGAACCAAACCTACCTGATTTACAGCTCCTCTGCTGGTACAGTCTAATAGGATCAAAATTTCCTACTGTGTGAAGGAATGTCTCTCCCACCTTGCAGGGCTGTGGCCCAGTCAGGCAGCTCTGGAGGAGGCCAGCAAGTCATGTAGAGCAGGAGGGGAAAGTAGCACAGTGCGCTGCTCATTAAACATACAAGAGAACACAGCAGTGCAACCTTCCTGACACAGAGCTAGACAAATCCACAGGTGATTTACCTGTGCACTGCTTCACCTTCTCAAGGTCTGTCCTTTACAGGTGCACACAGAGAAAGCAGCTGCTTATTCCAATGCCTGCTGGAGACTGACACCTTCCAGGGTCCTGCACAGCACTGCAGGCTCCTGTTACTGATCAGCCCCCAGATCAAGATTTTGAACACGGTGAATGGATGTCTGCCTACTTCTGCAGAACTTTTATGAGGGAAAGTGGGTGATGTAGAATAGCAGAAGCTCATGGGAGTCTGTACTCCTTTATAAAATATCTCTGGATGATTTTTGAAGAAATAGCTGCTGAATCGGGAAAACTAAAACACACCAACCTATGCATCAACCAGACTGGGTCCCAAAAGGATTAATCAGATGAACATTTACTTCATTCACACCTGCTGAGAACTGTCGTGGGTTTCTCTGGCATGTACCCATAACCACCGTATTTAAGCTATGTAAAAACATTTTAAATTAAATTTCTTCCCTTCAACTCACTGAATAAGGCTTGTGTGTTAGATCAAGTGGATGATTTTCTGGACAGTCTGTCACAATGCACTTTGATTGGCATCTTTCCCATCAGCTTCCAGCAGTTGCCCTGCAGTGATTAAAAGGTCTTGTTCAGCCATACACAGCATCATTTGTAAACAGCCCAGGCACTGAGGCATTTAAATTGCCTCAGCCCACCTGGGTGGGCGTGCAAATCTCACCAAGCCAAGAACTGACAGAAACACTGGGACAGTGCACCCAGCTTGCTCCAAGTGCTTGAATATAATGACGTTTTTAACAGGGCTTTGACACCTCATCCCCTTGATTTTCATCTCTTTCAGCTGCTCCAGTGAACACAGTCAGAGCTTTTAAAATACAGTCTCCAGCCTCCTCTGAAAAAGAAAATATATATACTCTATAATTATACTGTGAAGATTAACTTTCTTTGCTACTACTCATAAAAGAAACACAAATACAGCCCTATCTACTTATCTGTCCTCCCAGCTGCTTGCAGGCTTTTCTCCCCTTCAGTGTGTGTGCGTATTTTTGTATTATTTGATGGAAGAGTTTGGTTGGCTTACTATTTTACAGCGTTTGCCTCCATTTTCTTCTGCTCATACTCAGAAAAACATAAGAGGAGACCCAGCAACACCTCTTACCAAACTGAAATCTCTCCTTTCATTTCTTCAAGGAATCATTAACATTGTGGACATGTGATGCTACTGGAAATCATAAATCACGTGGGTTGGAGTGGATCCTAAAGATCATCTCTAGTTCCAGCTCTCCTGCCACAGGCAGGGACACCCTCCACCAATCAGGCTGCTCAAAGCCCCATCCAACTTGGCCTTCAACACTTCCAACTTCCACAGCGTCTCTGGGCAACCTGTGCCAATGCCCCACCACCCCAAAAGTAAAGAACTTCCTCCCAATATTTAATCTAGACCTGCTCTTCTTCAGCTTGAAGCCATTACCCCTTGTCAATATCACTCCAAGGCCTTGGCAAAAGACCCTCTCCAGCTCTCTTGTAGCCCTTTTCAGGCACTGGAAGGTGCTCAGGTGTCCCCAGAGCCTTCTCTTCTCCAGACTGAACATCTCCACGTCTCAGTCTCACAGGAGAGGTGCTCCAGCCCTCTTGTTATTACAGCCTTCCAATCTTCTCGAAGTATGGAGCGCTATTATTTTTGTATTTCTCCTACTTGCTTGTCTGGGTGCAACACTCAAGTAGAAAATAAAATCAATACCACTGGTAGAGATAATGATTGTGATCTGATGACCTAATTTACTGGTTGGGCTTTTCTATTGTTCATTTTATGTTAGTTTTTAGGACACTTTTATTATTTGATTTTATTTCTTTCCTCCCCCTCCAAGTTTCTCAAGGTTAAGTTTTGATTAGAATTAGATGAGAATCTTTTCAGAAAAACATCTCATTTTTATTAAAAACTATTACATTTTGACAAATTTTAATTTTTTTAATTTTTTTTTTTTTTTAGGGCCAGCTCTAATGACTTACTGACTTTAATGAAATAATTTCTGGTGGAGTGCATGACTTGATCTGAGGACCAGAATAAAAACCTAGCTTTTAATGACCAGCAAATTTATATTTTGGCCATATAGGACTATATGCACTTTGAGCAATTTTTCTGCAACTGCTGGCCATGGATGTTTGGATTTGCAAGTCACATAGTATCACTACTGAACTTTAACTAGTTGACTGAACCACTCTAAAAAAGGAAGAAAAAAGCAACTCAGTGCAACTGGTTCACCAATTATGTTCACATCTGTATTCACTACAAACCAGCATCTACACCAGCAAAATTCCACAATAGGAGTGTATACCAAAAATCACCAAGCATCACAAAAATAAACTCAGAAGTATTTAAATGAAACATTTTTATCCAACTCTTTTAACCAGGATCTACTGCATTCTCTCTCCCTAATGCCAACTACGTTAGTAAACACTGTGCTATCAGTAATAATCCATGTATATTAACTTGTTTCTGTAATACACTGCTGAATTAATATTGCTTAGAATACTCCTTCCTAGTAATTAGGGTATTTTCACAGAGCACACAGTTCCAGAATCACCAAGTACATTGATAACTTGCATGCATTTTTCTGTCACAGTACGTTGAACAGCAAAATCTCAAGAAGCTACTGGAAAAATAACAACACACATGAAAATTGTTGATACAGAACTGCTGTGTCACTGCATACACTGCCTGTATGCAGTGTGGATTCTTCCAAGTCTCCACCTGACACACAATATGTGGTTGGCTTTCTGAGGGGAGTACATTTTATTCAGTATACCTCCTCCACATCCCTAGATTATGCAAACAGGTATGTGAGATACCCAAATTACAGAAATTATTAGAGGCATCAGTTAGAGCAGCCCATCACTAAAGCCTGCCCGGCCACAAGTGTGTCCTAACAATGTTTTAATGAGGTAGAAAATGACAGATCTCTTTTTCCAACATTTGTTTTATTTTGGTTTTTGGTGGGACGTTTTTAAGCCAAGAAGTCTCCAGTCACCTCTCATTTTAAAGGTTTGACTTCATCTGCTCATCTCCCACCTGACATCTCCTTTCACAGAGTGACACTACAGCTCTTTCATCACACATGTGGATGTCAGGGCATCACTTAGAGCTCCAGGTGGAAGAATGAAAAGCGGGAACAGAAGAGCTTTGAATAAAAAATATTTTGTTTCCATATTAATGTCTCCTCTTTATGAAACAGAGGATGAAAGAATAAAAAGTACATGTGGCCTACAAGGAACTGAGTTCTGTCTACAGAGTGTTTTCTTAGAGTTATGTAGCAAGCATCATCAGACTGTTTTTCTTCAGGGGTTTAAATTTCTCTGGAGTGGTAGGAGGAAGAGGTGCTTCACAAAGCAGCCAAAAATAAGCAAATAAAGAAGAAAATTCTCTTGGCAACAGATACAAGAAATGCAGCTGTAAAAGACACTACAGCTTCTCTGGCAGTGTTTGCAGGGAGAGCCTTCTCAAGACTAAAACTAGCAAGCTCAGTGGAGTTTATTCACAAGGCTTTTGAGTGACCCAAAAGCTATTTACAAGACAACATAACAAGCTAAAATGGCAATGAAAATATCAGTGAGCAATCAGGAAAATGCATTTTTGCTTTCATCAACCATTCAAACCCATGTAAAAGTCTTTAAAGTCTTCCAGGTGCATCTTCCCTGTCAAAACAAGGAGCATAACTAAATGCAGCCTCAGGAAGGCCTGATGCCAGAGGCCTTGCTTTGTGTCTTCCAATTTTAGAGAAGCCCTAGTTTAGAGAGTACTGGAAGTAATTTGTACTAAAGCAACTCCTCAGCCTTCCTTAGATACCAGAATATTTCCCTCATTCTCAGCCCAGGACAGCTGTGTCCTGGTTGATCCCTTCAAAGACATTTGATTTAAATAAAGCCAGGAACAGGAGAGAGTATCCCCACATTCTGCTTTAAGTTGTGACTTCAGGACATTTTACTTCACTATTTATTTCCACTCTTGAGAATAAGTTAAGTCAGTCTTCTCACTTCTCAGGCTGATTACACTCTGCATACAAGCCAAAATACACAGTAATAAATTAAAACAGCCCAACCAACAAAAAATCACAGGGCACTGAGCAAGGCTTTACCCAACTTGTACACCAGCACTGGCTACAGAGATGGTGCTGCAGAAATCTGGATTTCAACTGTACTTCTGCACCCTCTTAGGCCCCAGTTCCCTTTTTGCCAACTGTGAACACGCCTGGAGTGCAAAGGGATTCCCTTCTGATTCAGCATTTCAGTGCTGCTGGATCCTCGAGTACCTGGCTGCACAGAATGGAAATGCATATTAAAGTCCAGTGCTGCTCTCTGTGGTGCTCTCAATCACACAGACACAGCTGCTTTCTGCTGTGGATGTGCTTGAAGACTGACATTGTCCATAGGATTGCAGCTAGAATTATTTTTTGTCCTAAAATCATTATAAATATGCCAGAATGAGATGCAACAGTGTCTCCACAAGTTGTATTATTCTCACTTTTGACAGCAAAAGTACAGTTTAGCTTACACTGAGGTGTGTTCTGCAAGGGGCATTCTGTTCAAGGTGAAAATACAGACTTGCATTTTCACGCTTTGTGAATGGCTGTAGGGCAATTGGATGGGTGGTTGGAATATTTTTTAATCTTTTAAGTTGCTGTTTGCCTTTGAAGCTCCAAGCCTAAGTTCTCTTATTTGTTAGGTTCTATGAGGCCTTCAAATTTGAGCTCCACAGAAAGGGAAAATTATAACTTCAACATTTTTCTTATTGCAGGCATCCATCAGCTCATTTCACAATAAACCAGAACTGTAAGCAATGGCAGAAAACTTCAAAAGGTTTGGAGTATTACACAGGACATGGGGGTTCAGGAACAGGGACACTCTTTTCAGCCCTCTGAGCCACTTCAGCAATTACAATTTTGTTGGATGTCTCAATGACAAGGTACCCAGATTTCTATGACTTTCTGCTTTTTTTAACCCAGAAAAAACAGAAGATGTATAGAGATCTGTGTTTGTATCTGACATTTTGAGACCCTGTTAGGAGTTCTGCAGGAAAGAAATAGTGATATAAACACACTTGTGACTATCTATACAGACACTCCCACCGCAATGAATTTAAGTTAAAAATGGAATTTAGCTTGCATTAGCTTCAGCTAACACAGGTTCTGGGAAAGAATTAAAAAGCAGAAGCAGCAAACAAAATCTCCGGTCTATCCTTTGCAGACCAAATATAAATTCAACTTTAGAAGTAAATTTGACCTAGAGCTCTTCCTTCTTTTATAAATTAAAAGAAAATATTTGACTGAACCACTCATGAATCTTGCTATGTTCAAAACCTGTGGGTTTGACATAAATTTATAGTTTAGAAACTACCATGCTGGTCTCATTTTAATCATTGGTTCAACTCCTCCCAATTTCAAGATTACTATTTTATCAAAAGCTTCTGTTCTAAAGGCATATTCACAGGACACAAGCCCATTTCTGCTCACAGGCAGACTAAGGCCTCCATAAGGAATTGCTGAGAAGTCCCACAGGCTTACACCAAAACACAAGAAAACCTTGTATTTGATTTGGACTATACAACCATGTTTGCAGGGAAAAAAAAGTTCAATGTCTTCTTCATCTCTCAGTCTTCTTTTCCATCTAAGTCAAAGTTACACTGATACCTGTCTAGTGGAAACATGCTCACTTTCAAGGGCTAAGCAGGTCTAACAGTAATTAAAAGCACAACACCAGGCTCTGGAGGAAGTCTATCTGTGGCAGAAATGCTGATGTCCTCCAAGACTTCAGGCTTTGTCCCTTAACTGTAGCAGGACCAGCCTGAACTCTTCATTCTCCCATCCCAAATCAATGCTTTGCTCAGACTATTATTCAGCATATTTCAGTTCTGCATGACTCTTAGATCAAAGACCCACTATTCCAATGTCGTGTAAACACATAATGCCCCTTTCATACCAGTTCTGAATTCATCTCAACAAATCAGCAGTGCAGACTGTATTCAGCCACATTGTCTTCAAGACTTCATTCTAACACCCCTGCATGTGTGGGGAAGTTGTGCCAAGGAAATCATGAAGAGAGTTTTGCTCTTACCAGTAGAACCTGTTGGGTGTAACTCCCTCATGAAGAAGCAGCCATCTTCTGCCAAACTCCACAGAACTGAATAACTGTGGACAAAACAAACAGTCATGAATCACAGTGAAACACAAAGATACCAGAGAAATTAACCTGAAAAACCCTTTACCACTTCTGAGACAGTGACTTGGACTTCTATTCATCTCAGTCTCGAAGAGACACACCTGGGGCAGCTGAAACATATCTGTGGTATCTTTTATTGGCATAGAGAATACTGGGATGTGTGATATGGGACACAACTGGTACTACCTGAGGGATCACTTTACAGGTAAACCCAGCAACCTGCCCTGAATGAAAATTCATCATCCAGTTGCCTTCCTCAATATTATGTTCAGAAGATCATTGTTTTTCCATTAGCAGTGCCATCCTTAGGAAGTTTTGTCAGTCTGACACCAAACAATGTTCTAACATGTCTAGACCTCCCTTGCAGGACTGGATGAACTGAAACAGAACAAGTTACTTGTTCCAAAGAAACAATGTGTGATCCTCCCTCTGCTCTTGTCATTCTCCTGCCAACAACGTGACAGCTCCTCCTCATTTGGTTACGCAAACAATATCCAAATACATGAATCTTTTCAGAAAATCTTCCAATGATAAATACCAAACCAGCCTGAGAAAGGTCAGCAAAAAGGCATGTTACAGGTATTATAAATCCTCTGTCATGTCTTTGTGGAATGATATACGAATGTTACTATTACAGAGCACTTACAAACAGCTGCTCTCCCTAAGTGCTGCCATCAAGTAATTCTCAGAAGGCCAGTAGAGGAAAGGACCACTTGGGTTCTGTTATTTCTTTTGCTTAATTTAGCTTCAAATTTGTCATGTGGAAGGACTGAGAGGCAGTCAGCCCTACACTTTTCTTGCAGATTCATCCTGTTTCCCCTCCTTTCTTTGCCTGGTAGACTTGGTCAGTCCCCTTTTCTGGCAAGACAGATGTTGGACATTGTTTTTTGAACTATTATCACTCTTTTCATGACATCTCTTAAAGGATTTTGCATAAAATGCAGATGACCTGAATTTTTATGTGCAAACTATGGCAAATTTTTTTGGAACATGAAGTGGCTGTGGATTGGTAGGAAAGATGGATGTCTTTGAGAATACCAGAAGAAAAAATGATCATTTAAAAGCTTTGCGTTCATTAAAAAAGATTATGTGAATGTATTTTAAGAATTATGAGACTGAGATACAAAAAAACTTTGAGGTCTACTTATTTGGATATTGATTCCAAATGCAAAACCCAACATCCATACCTTTCCTATGTTAAAAACTTTTAAGAACATGGAGAAACTAACTGAAATAGCTTTTTAGTAAAGAGTAGACTGGCATGTGTCAAAATTTACTTTGAAATATTAAAGCTAAAAATTCACCTCTTTCATCTCCCTTTCTCTTGAACACTGTCAAAGAAGAGAGAGGGAAGAAGGTGGAAGGGACAGAAGATAACAAGAGTAAGAAGAGGGAAAAACAGTTTAGTTCTGTGGCTAGAAGAGCATCCAATTTTAAAATTTCAGTGAGTCTTATTTTACCTTAAGTAGAAGATTATAGATCTATTTTTATTTGAAATTTTAGGAAACACTAACTATAACAAAGGAACACTTTTCTTTTTGGCAATTATATAAAATCTTTTAGAACACTGAACAAACACTTTGAAGTGATTTAAGGTCATCTATTCAAAAACTTTACCACTACAGGAAATATTTTCCCTCCCTCACACTCAAAATCCATTTCTGGACCTTTTTTAATAATTGCAGCAAATATAAACATGACAACAATAAGCTATTGCTATTATCTATTATCTCACTGATGTCAGTTTTTCTTTTCATGGTAGTTTCTTCTGTGCTAAGCACTGTGTTTGACATACAGTAATTTAAGTTTCAATAAAGCTCATGTGATCCTTTAATTAAGAACAGGGAGCAATCCAAACTCAGCAAATACCTCTGTATTTCCAGACCAGAGATAAACAGGATGCAAGCTTTCCAGGGACACTGATGCTCCCACAGCTGAAGTCATCATACTGAATCTTGTTTTCCCACTTTTTATCTCTCACCCTTATCCCTCTCTGGTTTCCCTGAACACAACTAATAAGTTGCTATTCCCTAATAAGCAGGTTATTCCCTCTCTGAATTTGCTGGTGACAGTAACGGCGCTCAGAATGAATTAATCACAGCCTGCAAAAGCTTTCTCTGTGCTGGTGTAGCACCCTCCTCCCCTCCTGCAGTCCCACTGCAGTGCCAGGTGCTTGACAGCCCTGGTGCCACAGCTTCCCTCTGGCTCTTCCAGCACAGCTCTTCCTCCAGAGGGGCCCTGACCTGGAGCATCCTTCAACTCCCCCACAGGAACAGAGGCTGTGATGCTGCACAGCACCCAGACAGCCCTGCTTTCTCCTGATCTGTGCCCTGAGGAAGACGTGATTCAGGCAAAAAAGGGGAGAAATGCCAGAGTTTCTAAATCTGTTTCAAAGGTAAGAAACGGATCCAGCAATTCTACTGTGAGGGCTGGACTGTTTAAATTAGAAGCCAGTGCCCAGTGAGCTGGAGACAGCATGTGAGAAAAGGCAACAGCTCTCAAAGGGAAACACCAGCTCCCCGGGAGCCCATATCCAAAGCTCTCATTGTCTTTGATAAGACACTTTTATAACCAGACATTAGAAGGTTTTTCATCCTCTGCCATTATCTCAGCACCAGTTTTGGCCTTTACTGACTCACAGCAGACCATGCAGCACTAATGTATCTTTAGCAAAGAGGGAATTCCCTGCCTTTTGGATGACCACCCCACCTGCCCCCCAAAAAATTGCAATAAGGATTTTTTCAGATATTTTATTCTAAGTATCATTAATTTTTAAACCTAGTTAATTCAGTTGGACTGAAAAAAAAGAAGTCTTTGAAGGCTATGTTTCTGTCAAGTATCGGTTATGATCCAGCTGGGATTATTTTTCCCCTTTTAGCAACTGTAGTGCTTGAATGGATATTTTTTAAACCCAGCATGGCATTTTGCTCTTGTTACAAAATCCCTCTCTCTCCTGGGACTTCTTGTGATAGCCTTGTGCATGCAGTCCCTTCAAAGATGACATTTTGTTTTCTTTGGCAAGCACTGCTGTCTGATGACAATTTGCATTATTAGAATGAAGTCAGAAAATGTTCTTTGATGCACTTATTTTTCAAGCACAGATAGAAAACGAACCTATTACATTTTTATTGTATGTTTTCATCTGAGAGCCAAGCTGACATTTCTGTTTTCATGGAGACAAAACCGTTATGAAGTACAAATTTTGTATTGATCTCAGATTTGACCCTTGTGCATCAGGGAATAATCCTCTTCTTGCTTCTTCTCTTCTACATTTATTTTTCTGTGTAATATGCAGATTGTGTAACAACCATTAAATAGTCTGGGTTTGCTTTGTTTTGCTTTTTTAAATCTTAATATTCTGTGAAGTAGAAACCTACCACCTACCTCATTTATATAAGAGAAAAGAAATGCAAAGGAAAAGAAAAGAAAAGGCTGTTCTGAGGTTACAAATACCTTCTGAGGCTGAGCAGAGATTCAAATAAACCCTTTGAATGGTGAGACAATTCCCCAGCCCTCTCACAACACGACACCACTGTCTCTGGGAGTAGCAAAGCTGACATCTGACAACTCAACTTCTTTCCTTATCTACACCAGGCACGATATGATACTCCCCCTCCCTTATTTTTTGTTTCCCAGCCTGCATGAGAAGCCCAAGAGCTGCTCATGTATTTCTTAGGGGTAGTATAAGCGTCACCTTGAAATGCTCTGGGATATTCAGGTAACAGCAGCATACAGTGCCATGTATTATTCTTTTCCCCTTCTAATTTCCCAGTCTTTCCAGCACCAACTTCAGACTTGACTAATTTTTTCTTTCGCATTTCACAGTACAAAAAACCCAACTAAATTCTATAAAATATAAGGAGAAAATGTGATTTTTTTCCCAAAATTTTCCATTAAGAATAACTGGGTTTTATTTGACCCACCCATTCTGATATAACACCATCTAAAGGGTCATTATGCCAGTCAAGACTTATCATCACCCTTAATGTTTTCAACAGATTACTCTTCCTAGCCAAAGCTGCTTTGTGAGGAATGTCTTGTGCCTCCATCTTCCCTTTAGTGCCTTTACAGATTGATGCAGATACAACTGACCCTGAGTGTCCATGATGTTTCATCATTCAGCATTTAAAATAATTGATTAAATATTTGATTCTGATGCTCCTTCACACACAGATCTTGAATCATGTGGCAGTTCCACGTGCTTCCTATGCTGATGAGGATATTAAATTTTAGACAATTATTTAATCTCATGGAAGAAAAAATATGCACATAGAAATTCAAAACCTGGTTAAATAAAGGGTGATTTAAATTTCGTGTTGGAAGTGACATTAGGGAAATACTTTGAGAAAGTCAGTAGTTGCTATTATTTCTCTTTTACTTTGGAGATTCCCCCTAAACATTTCATAACGGAATACAGCATGGAGTCTGAGTTGACTGGGTTTGCCAGCTTTGGTCTAATATTCAAAAAAGAAAAGGCTCTTTCTCTCACCTCTAATTTCCGTGCACTCTCAACTCATTCTCCCTGGACACAGATCAGACCAAAAAATATCAATCTACACTACATTATTGACCAAAAAAAACTCAGATGCAAATGGAAAATTAGCTCAGAACAGCTTTGATATCACTGGGTTTGATTCAAATTCACCTCTAATTCCATGAGAAGGTTTCTACTAGCCACTGCTCCTGGTACTTTCTTCACCTATGCTGACTTCTTGACTCTTACACTTCCTCGTGTTTCTATGAGATGATTAAAACTAATGCTATTCATGCTGTTTCCCCCTTACCCCTTCACACACCATTCATTCACATACAAAAATCCTCAAAACACCAGTGCACCTTAGCCACAGTTTTTGCAACCATATATATATTTTGAGAGATCTTTCTTTTCCTCAAATTTCAAATTCACCAGGGAATGCAACATCCCAAAAGCAGTTTAGCTTTAACTAACAGAGTCCAACCGGATAAAGACAATATTTTTTTCTGAAGATGCAACAACACTATTTGAAATATATGCCAGCAAGTCCTTCTTCTCATTCATTTATGCAGAAGAAATTTTATATTGCTGATAAATTGTACTGTACCACTACTACTTTTACTACTACTACAAATGCAGGTGCATTTGAAGAAATTCTAGTTTTCTACAAGGTTTCAGTCATCATTCTCATTGTTCATAAGAGCATTTTTCAAGTATTATTAAACTGTGACAGACCATATTTTGAACTGATCTACAATTTCAGGAAAGCAAAGAGCAGTAGAGAAGGCATCATGTGGATTGCTGCAATTTGGTGATGTACTTCTCCAATTTAAATCTCTCTTGCATTTCTTTTGCTTTCTATACAGTCTGGGGTAAGTGCATCAGAGAAGGACTTCAGATTGAACATATTTATATAGGCATAGACAAGAATCCTTTATGGTCTTTCACACCCCTTTGCCCCTGACTCTATCTGTTGGATGAAAAATTATCACAGTGGAAGAGAAGTTTCCAGAGTGGCAAAAGAGACATCTCAAAATAGGAATGAAATGGAATGAACAGGGATTTGGATGGACACATGCTCCCCACATGCATCCAGTGCAGCTTACGTGGCTACCAAACAAAGTACATTACATTTAAAGACATTGCTGCACAGGGCATTTCTTCTTCAGAGCAGCCAAAGGTTGGGAGGCATGCTGCTATTCCCTGAATCAGACTACGGACCAGGTTTTTCTCTTCTAAACTGCATTTAAAAGAACAGTATGTTTTGTATAAAAAAGAACCTGAAATCATGCATGGTATTTCTTTCCTAAAATAAAACTTACAGAAATGGGCTACAGAGCTGATACTCATTTACTTCCCTAATCTCTGATTTATTTGTAAGTTCCACTGTTAAGAAGCTTAAATATCCTTGAAGCAATAAAGTTCACAGGACGCTCTATAGACTTTGAACATTTTAAGCTGCAGGCAATGCATTAATCATGCACGCAGAACCATCAATAAGGTTACCCAATAATTGGTGCTTATTGAATGCTGATGGAAACACATCAGAGTGATAAAGCTGTCAGATACCTGCTTCACAGCCTGTTCAAACACCAGTGATGTCTGCAGCTCTGCAGCTGCTTTTGCTGATGAACCACATGCTACTGCCTCGCAGAGATGTCTGGTTTGGTCCTAACACAGCAATTGCTTTTGTGCATGTTCAGCACATCAAAGCACCCTGAAGATGACCCTGGATCCGTGATTGGTCTCCTGTGGATGTTTGGATCCGGTGACCACTCACAGCAGAGCTGGCTCTCGCTCTGTCAGAGCCAGCTGCCTTTTTTATCATTCTTTTCTATTCTATTCTTAGCTTAGCTAGCTTCTGAGGAAACCTTTCCTTCTATTTCTTTTTGGTATAGTTATAATGTAATATATATATATAATAAAATAATAAATCAAGCCTTCTGAACATGGAGTCGACATTCATGTCTCTTGCCTCATTCAAGAACTCTTGTGACCACTGCCACAGTGCTTTCTTCCCACCTGTCCCTCATTAACTCCTCACACACTGTCAGCTATGAGCCACATCAGCCAGTATTCTGATTTTGTGGCAGTTTGCAAGCAAGCAGCTGCATTAGGATGATGTCCCCAGTTCATTCAGCTCACATGCTAAAAAAGCGACAGGAAACATATTTTTTACCAGGCAGTATTTAAAGGACTCTGACTGGCATATATATTTTAAAGACAGAAGGAGCCTCTAATACCATCAGTGTGTTCTCCTCCTAACAGATGCTGCGCCATCTTTACCAGTAACTCAGGCAGTAGAGAGAATTATTCAGGCCAACAACTGATGGCTGAACTAGATTGTATCGTTTGGAAAGACACCCAATCTCAAGTCCAAGGGATGATGAATTTACCACTCCACTTAGTATGTTGTCCTCAAGGTTAAATCCCTTCTCTGGGATATTTCTGTTACAGGCAACAGGGTACCCAGCAGCTACTTTCTGCTGTGTTGTAAATTTACTAAGTAGATTCATAATTGCTTAGATAACTGCAATAAATAAGCACATTTTTGTTTAAAAAGTGCACCGTATTTGAATGAGAACAGAAGAGGAAAGGCTTACTACAGCAGAATTTAGGGCAAAGTGTCAGAATTTTCATGCACACATGCACAGCTTTAAATGTAAAAATAAATTATTGTTCGTCATTTGCATTATATTAAAACCTACGGTTTCGAGTGAATTTAGTGTTGACAGGCACTTTGTATAATAAGAAACTGGAGACATTTTGGAGATTGCACTCAACCAAATGACAGAGAAAACAGAGGTGAGTCATGTACAGAAAAGTGATGGAAGTTGCTCAACACCACAGAGTTCAGTAGCACATCCAGCAAAATGGAGTACGTCTTTAGTCCTAATCCAGTGAAATATCCAACTCTGATGGAATGGAAAAAGTCTTTTTTTTCATGGAAGTAGGAAAAGTGGAGTTATATAGAGCACAGAAAATCTTGCAGAGAAATAACAGATCTATCCTTAACTAAAGTATGTATCCAGGATCTAAAACCAGAAAAAGAACAAGTTCTCTAAGGGTACAGAGTGCCGATGTTTATACAGATGGATAAGCAAGGATATATTGATTTGCCTAAAGATGAGTGAGTCAGTGGTGAAGAGCACAGTGATTACTGCTTGAAAGTCTTTCCTTATGATTCACTGATCACACTCCTGGCCCAGAAATCTAACTTCCACTGGGCTCTGCTAGTTGATTTTTTTTTTTGTCTTTATTATTAGTGTAGGAAACAACATTAGAAATTCCTATCGCTTTTAATTCCATTCTTTATTTTAAATTGTTCTCCAGCACATTATGCTTAGAGAGGTCTGCAAAAGGCTGATGGGTACTCTAGGAAACTATATTTTTCAACACACTTTCGACACCGGCTTATGGTCCATTTAAAAAGGAAAGAAAAAAAAAAAAGAAAAGAAGATACAACCTGGCATCATTATTATTCTTTTGATGTCTCTTCCTTGCTTATTTTCAGAATGCTGGCTGCCACCAAACTTTTCAATTTGCTTAGAGATAGCAAGGGATATTTGGAAAGGATTGTGCGCAAGATGTGTTATCACCCATGATGCCCAACAGGTATCTGTGTTTCGAGTCCTCACACACAGCCCTATCTACACATGAGGGGATTTGTGTGCATCACTTGCTTAAAAACCTGACCACAGGGAATGCCTTAAAAACAGGGACCAGCAGTCACAAGGCTTTCTTTCCTGAGGAAAGCCCTATGCATCCCTGGCACAAGTGCTGGTAACCCAGAAGAGATATCTAAGATCAAGCAGGAAGTGCAGTGCTGCAAAAGCTGGGGCAAACAACTTTTAATATGGAAATTACTTGTTACTTTTTCCATCTTCAACAATGTGCATCAAAGAGTACCAGGTCTGCTGGAAAACTGGCTTGGATTATTAGTGGTGCCCCAAATATTAACACAAATAGTGCAGACTGTTGCAGGAGTGATGCCACAGGGAAAGGGAGAGTTATTCACACAGGCTGATGTTAGCTTTATGCAAACGAGTTCCCTGGTTGTGTCCACAGCCTGTCAAGAGATAGGCTTTTCCAGAGGATGACTCAAAGTGGCTAATGCTTACCACTCTAGAGAAGCTTTTTTCCTCTCCATTAATTTTAGATGGGATTAGCCTCCCTCAGCTAACATTAGCCCAAGTGAATAGTCCTCTGAATTGTTGTCACTACTGCTGTCAGCAGTGTAGCAAGAAAAAAACACAAAACACCACACCAAAAGGAGGTCACTGGATGGTAACAGGTTTTTGGTTTTTTTTTGGGTTTTTGGTGTGGTTTTTTTTGGTTTTGTTTGGTTTTTGGGGGTTTTTGGGGGGGTTTTGCTTGTTAGTTTCAGTTGGTTTTGTTTGTTGTTGTTTTGTTGGTTCATTTGGTTTGTTTGTTTTGGTTTTGAGGGTTTTTTGTTAGTTGTTTTGCTTGGGTTTTTGTTTTTCTTTTTTTTTTCTTTTGTTTTTTACCTATGATGCAATTTCTGAGAAAATTAATCTGGATTTTATTGTCCCTTCTCTGGTCGAAGTCATAAATTACTATTACCATTGAAACGGAGAGTGTGTAAATAGAAAAAGAATAATTTATATTGAAAGGAACTCCTAGAGGTTCTGTTTGTGATGCTTTTCCAAGCAGATACACCCTAAAAAGATCCTAATGCAGTGAAATGAAAGGTTTTAAAATTACGCAGTGCAATCAGAGTAGCCCATCACATCTTGAAGAGTGAATTCTGGCTACATCTATGGCAGATACTCTACTGTCAGACACAAGTATTAGAGCAAAACACAGGGATAGATGAGGCTGAAGGTACTTTTAAGTGTTGGCCTGCTCTCTCACAGACATCCTGTGGCCATATGAATTTGTATCTCTTCTCTAAGTGGTTTCTCTGTCATCCCAGATATAAGAATACCTTTCTCTTCCACTTACATGCATGAGCAGTGGACACCCTTTAATGCAGGAAAATGAAGATGATATGGTTTGATTTCAGAAGATATGTCGTCCCAAAAGTATCAGAATTCTGATTTGCCAAATTTCAACACTTTAGAAATACAGACAAGTATCAGTCCCTAATATTCATCTTCAGCATGAATATTCAAACCAACACAGTAAACAAAGGTAGGCAGATGGAACCAGACATTTGGAAAAGACCAAAAATGAATAAAGAAAAAAAACCCAAAACATAAACCTTTTCATTTACTAGTGCTATGCTGACAGGGCTCCTTTAATTTGGGGTGTCTTGCTTTTCAATAGTTACTTTTAAATAGGAATGAAGAAGCAACAACAACAAGTCAGTTTTAAACCTGTTTTTCAGCCTCTGTTGCTGCCTTTCAGTACTTGAGTGCCTTTGTGCATTTATTCCCAAGCTGGGCAATTACGACTCTGCATTTTGCCTGTCTGACTTGTGTTTCCCAATTTCACCTTTATTTCATCTCTCCAAATAGCTCTGTTATTCCTGGCTGATTACTAACCACTCCTCTGTGTGCCTGACCCATCTGAATAGCAGAAGATGTCTCCACATGAACTAGAGGCTCTTACATTCCACGGTCTGATTACACAGCAAACCACTTTTGAAGATTACACAGTAATACATAAGTAATACTCCCATAAAATAACAGCCCCTCATTCTACAAGCAAGCTGATTAAACTCATGAGAGCTTACATGTATAAGACCTCCAAAAAGCCTTTGCCTCACAAGCACTGCTTTACTGTGTCTGGAGTTTCCTTCTGATTTGTAACTAACTCCTTTATGCAGAAAATGGAGAGGCATGCAGTAGTTCTGCAATTATGTGGTAAGAATCAGCCAAGTAACAACTGTACTTTCAGCCTGAACAATTAATGCAATCATGAAGCAATTAGTGCAGGCAGCAGATGGTTTGCTGCTCTTTTTTCTTCTCAAGACTGGCAGGAAAAAGCCATGACTGAATTAGGGACTGGTCTGTCAGCAGTGGTAATTCAAGTCCACTGCCCAAGGCAGAGACACAGGAGAAAGATATGTGAACAAAAGCAACCGAGTCACTGAAGCTTAATGAGTTATTGTTCATCAGCTGAACCCCAGTAATTAACCACATACACTCACAATCAACACCCAAGAAACTGGGACATAAAATTACTTCAGCTAAAACAGATTTCCCGGCCATTGAGTAAACCCCTATTCAAACCAACAAGAAAAGGTCTGATCACAGCGATAAGACTCAGTGGGCTGGGAAGAGATTGAGGGATGATTCTGTGTGACCCACGAACTGTTTATTACAACTGAGCAATGAAAGGCCTCCACTCCTGTTGGCTTCACCCTCATCAATCCTTAATTGGATGGACAACTCCTGAGAACCAAAACAGTCCAGATCCAATGTGATTCCTGCCCCTCCAGCTCTTGCTCTATTCACCACCTGATTTTCCCCATCCCATTTGCTGCAAGGACACAATGCAAATGGATGACAACAATCAAGTGGCTTGCTAGAAGTATGTAAAAGTGTTTTCTAGTTGATTATCACCTACCGCCTGTCAACAGCAAAATTAAATGACTGCGCCAATCCTAACTGGTCAAAATACAATTTACTCTTCCAAGTCCTCATCAAGAAAACCCTCATAACCTCTTCAGTCAGCAGCATACAAGTTAGTGGCACCAAAATGTAAATTCCTTACCATGCAGATACGTTTCCCTTGCTCCTTGGGTGACTCTCAAGTCAGTGTGTACACAGTGCCTGGAATCCAAGGAGTAATGGACTCTCTTCCCTTAAATACAGCCTTAGCACAGGATCAGGAAATAGCTAACAGCAGTGTCATTTGTTGTAAAGCACCCCTCAGTTCCCATTGCAATTATCTAAATACCTGCAGGACTTCTTAATTACTCTGAGAAAATTCTGCCTTCGGATACACAAACACAAAACCAATGGGAGTCATTTACACTTAGCCATAGGCTGAACTTGACCCTTAGTTCTAGAGTTACATTCAATTTAGTCCAAGCTGATTAATGCTCTTTGCCTGCTGGTTACCCTCTACAGTTCTTGGGCAAAGCTTGTCTAAGTCAGAAAATGTGTTCATTAGGCTTTAAAGTAGAAACCAGGTCTGTGACTCATACCCATTCAGTGTACTTTTAAAATTCTATTTTGGACTTAATTGGTACAGATCTACAGACTTTGTGCTACCTGATTTTTGTCTTGTAACTACAGTATTGAATTACCAACAGTTATTCAATTTGCTAATCAATTCCATAACAAAAAAATTTTATAATACAGCCTACATCCTTTCTCCCCAAACACCTCACACACATCCCATACACACAACTCCAACACCGCCCCCATAAATTCATGTTCACACAAACAGACCCTGTGTTCTTATATCCAGATTGTCTTCAAGGAGTCTGTGGAAGAGGACGCATTTTCAATGAAATAGTGATGATATACTTCTTGGTAGCCATCAATCATAAATTAAATAAGCCTTAGCTGTATGGTCTCTAATTCAGAATTATTTCCTGACGAGACTGAATACTCTAGCAATTGAAATGAATTTTCTACTATATGCTACTTTTATTTGACAAAGCTCCCTCTGAAAGTTTCATTGATTTTCATGTAATAAATTTCCTGTTATTAAACACTGTAAGTTTCATTCCAATGGTCCTAAAAAGACATCAGAGACCAGCTTCTGTTCTGTTTCATATCAGTCCAGAGAATTCAACAGCTACAAGGGAAAGGAAACCTTTTGGCCTTGTCTAATTACACACTGAACACAGAGAAATAATTTAATCTGTACATTCCTCTGAACAGAATATAACCATAGCACACTCTACAAAATGCTGTGAGAGGGGTGAGTGAAAAGTAATGCATGCAACTGACTGTACAGAAAGAATTAGGAAGCAAGATGCATTTCTCAGTTGCAAAGGGTATTAAGCTACAGTCCTGGAAGGATTCTGGTTTTGAGTCTAAAGTGAAGGAAGAAAATATTCCAAAAATTTCAATACAATAATTTTGCAACCTTACCTACTTAGTTTCCTTATGCCTTTGTTTTCTCAGGCTTACTGTAATCCCAAGCCTAATTTGCGCAAAATTAAAATTAGTAGTTTAATTATTTTACAATTAATTTAACTACACAGATAGAAAACATCACAGATTTCAAACTTTTATGTTGATCCTTACATTAATGTATAACCTGAAAAATTCAGCCAATAGTTAGCTTATCAATTATATTTACAGATTCTATTCTTACATCATACACAAAAACAAAAAAGAGACCACTAAATTACTTTGTGTAAAAGCCTATATGCTAAATGTCAAAATATTTCACTCTTTTACCCTTGCTGGGAGCTCAACAAACTCTTCTGGTCTTTTTCCAGGTTTATTCATAAAACTTTAAAACGTCAGGATGTGAAATCAGCAATTTCTCTGAGCAGTGTGCTCCAAAGGCTAGTTACTTTACAGCTGAGTTTATCTGCCACTGACTCCTAACCATCAATTTTTGTTAGAAGTTTTTATCACTAAATTGAAATGGTTTCTCCTATGATTTGTCTTCCCCCATAGAAACATTTATGTGCAACAATATAGTTTTCCTTCAATATGCTTTTTGTTGAACTAAACAGATTGAGGTCTATCAAACCCTTCGCCGTAAGAAAACTGACTTGTATTGATGTGTCTGATTTTCAAAAAATTCCAACAATGAGTTCTCCACAAAAAAGTCCTGTGTTGTTTTGCTAGGTTGGGCAGCAAAAAATGAAGGCAAATCTCACAGCATATTTATTTGGCTGATGGATTACCCATATTGAGGGAACTGGATTTCAAAGGAAATTGATTCAGTGCTACTTTTTCCTCTTAGAAAATCAAAAAACTACTTGAAAATACGCCAACCAGAGAAGAACAAGGAGTGTCTTATACTGTTCTTGGAGCTGATACTAAACTGGAGGAAAAGAATTGTCGAATAAGAGGCCAAAAGCCTCATTAGAGGTTTGTGAAGGATCCTAGCTGTCTTCTCTGCCCATTGCCTGTCACACAATATTGCCAAAAGGATGGATGAATAAACACAGACTGCCAGATCAGTAATAGAGGGCTAGGCCCCAGGAACACAGCAGATGCCCACATCCTTTACTTTGACCTTTACATTGAGGCTTGGTCAACGTTTCCTGCTTGGAAATACCACACTGGAATTTCCAGAGACTGTCCTAGGGTCACCCTGAAGCCTGCCCTGAATGCTCTGCAGCAGTTGCACAGAGAGATGGGGAAGCTCTGGGTTCTCCCCAGGCAAACCAAGCCACAACTCTTACCTTCTGATCTTGGCTGTAGGCTAAGATCCAATCCTCCTGTTTGGGGTGGAAGAGCAGACTGTGGATGTAGAAGTTCAGACGGTATTTTTGATAGGTGGCTCCTTCATCAGAACTGATTAATAAGCTGCTTTCAACTTCTGGATCAGTCAGCAGCATAATCTATATGGAAGGGAGAGTGAAAATACAATGGTTAAGAGGAGTCAGATGGAAAACTAAGCAAGCAGCTAGGAACTTCAGAAAAGCTTATTATATATGACCATTACAAACTGCTTCAGTGTAATGTCAAAACTACTTTAGCCAATGTTTCAGTAATGAAAACAGTATGTTTCAGCTATGTATATAAACACATAACATATGATCAAATAGGCAGAATGATTCTGCCACTAGTTCAACCAGACCTAAATGAAGCTGTGCTTAGCCTATTTGAAAAATTAAACCTGAAATTTTCAACACTAGAGCACAGAAGTTACCAGACAGGCACAGTGCCAGGTTTTCAAGAATGATCTATTGGAGTGGCAGACAAAAAGGTGTTAAGAAAAGAAATCCAAAACACAGAGAGAGGAGAGAGGTTGATCTCTAATGGTGGGCTTTGTTAGATTCTGGCAGAAATTTCAGAGAAGGCAGTTTGACTGCTTAAAATATTACCTGGCTGTCTGCAACAAGCAGTCTTGCTTTGGCATGAGAACACATTTGATAACATGCTGGGTTCTTTCCACCTCCAGTTTCTACGGTGCTTTGAATTATAGATTTGGTAGTGTATCAAAAATAATCTCTGCATAGTAAATTTGCTTTCTAGCTTTGACCAGGAGTGCTAGTTTAGGAGTGACAAAAGATGCACGACTGAGAGTTGTAGTATCTACTTCACCCCATTAGCTGTGGTATTAATTTATCTGCACTGCTGATGAACCAGTGGCAATAATGAGGTACTCCTCTCATGTGTCTCTGCATGAAGGAATATACAGGTCTGAGCAGTAAATAGAGATTGTTCCAGTATTTCAGCAAGCAACAGCACAATACCCCTAAGGAATGGGAATAAGGCATCATGACTGAAAAACATGAAAAGTGGGAATAAGGCATCATGACTGAAAAACGTGGAAAGTTTTAAAGAATATTTGCCTTTGAAAGGTATTAAAGGCTTGAATCATTAGCGTTTTTATTTTATTTTTTCTAAGTTGCTTTGCAAATGGCAAACACTGATCTGTTTTTAGACAAGCCTGAAATGAAAATATCCACACCTGGCATTTCTCAGAAAAAAATTCCTGTCTGGGTTTGAGCACTGCACACTTCATTTCCTTCTCCTCTTTCATTTAGCCAGAGAGAGTTAGACACAACTTAACTTGCTACCTAGGAATTATAAGGAAGCATAGCATCTGGTGTCTGTGAGACACCAGATGCCAAAGAGCTATTGTATGTGAAGGTGTAAACACACATATAATCTAAACAGAATATGTCTTTCATAACTGAGCAGCTGCAAAATCTTTTTTCTGTCTCTAGAAACCTCCTTGGTAGCATAACTATTTGGCCTTTGACTTAAAAGCTGGGGGTTCTGCAAAACCCCTGAACTTTCAGATCCTGAATAATCTCAGACCAGTTACCCAACCCCACTGTATCTCTAACATAAAATAGGGTAATGTTTCCATTGTAACATAAAGGTAGAATCTCCTATTATATCTGATTTACTTTAGAAATTAGTAATGAAAATATGCATTTTTAAACATTTTTATTTTCATTTAACACTTTCAAATATTCCAAGCATATAATTAATGTGATTTCCAAAATAAAGACTGAGAGATGACAGAAGTTACACAGAAAGGATTAATAATCAAACTATCAATATATATAAATATAAGATACTGTCACTAAGGAGCCTATCCAGCTTCTGAAGCCAAAAATCATGATGTTTATCAGTTGGTTCCTTTTTCTTATCACACTAATTTCTGGGGCCAGGTTCCTATGTTTAATGTTTATTGATTCAGTACTGTGATTCAAGCATTATGATTTTCCTATTTTTTATGACTACCTTCTTGAGTGGATTTTGTTTATGTTGGTATTTGGAAATATCACAGCACAGCATTAATTTGGACTAGAGCAACTAGAGCAGAAATAAGCACAAATCAATGGGCTTGATCCGAGCTGCCTGAAGTTAATAAGAGTCTTGTCACTGGCTTTGGATTGTGCCTCTAAGGCAAGCTGTTAATCAAGACCCACTCTAGTCTCACATACTTCCTCCTACCTGGACAAGGAACTGATCTGACCTCATCACTGTCACATCCAAGCACATCACTACCTTAACACATTTTGTGTTAGGCCACTCCTCTGAAGTGTGAAAGCGCTCTTATCTGCATTTCTTAAAAAGGGAATGGAAGGAGAGACTGTTGAGACACTGAAGCACCTAATACTTCACCCAATCAATAAAAGTTAAGTGCCTAAACAGATTTTCAGACACTGCTGACTTTGGCTTTAATCTGCTAACTACCACCCTGGGGTATGAGCACTTTGTTTTCTCTGCTCTCCAAAAGCCTTGGCTTTGCATTGTGATAACCAGCCATGCTGCACGTAAAAGTGCCCCAGGACACACCGGTTTTGTTTGTATGCCAACAGCACCTCAGATGTGGCAGAGCTGTGCCACTGCCATGAATTTACGCAAGGGCACAGAGAGTGGGAGACAGAGCACGGAGCTGATGGATGACTCTATCCACCAGTCAGATTGCTAACTATGAGACCAGCTTTCAGCATTATCTGCTGCACTGCTGTACCTTGTATTGTTAATCACTCTGCACAGGTGTCATAAAGCAAAACAAGTTAGAGCCGACTATCAGTCACTACTTGCATCACCGCTGCAGCACCAGGTTTTTGATAAGAAAAGCAAATTTCATTACAACATATCTGTGTGTGTAAATAATCACAGTTACAAGCCCAAAAGATAGCATTTATTGGATAAGTAGAATAAATTGATACCTGTATGAAAAGTAAGTAAAAACAAGAGGAAAAGGCTATGTGAATTTATGTAAACATTTCAGAGCACACCAGGAGTGTGCTTCTGAAATTAGCCCTCCAAAATTTTGGGGAAACCTCTGTAACAAATCCTTGTGTTCTGACTCAGGCCACAGCGACCTCAGAGCACAGGAAATGCATTCCTTTTCAAGAAAACTAAATCAGAACAGCCCCTGTCCATGGTAGGGGGTTGGAACTAAAGGATTTTTAAGGTCCCTTCCAACACAAACCATTCAGTGATTCTGTGACACACCTCAGGAGTGCATCTAATGTTTTCCAACCACTGTTCTGGGCATTCAGATCACACTATCACCTCAGCACTATTCTGAAGTCAGACCCTCTACCTCCAAAATGCCCACAGTGCAGATGTCATCTCAACATCAACCATTTCATTCTACAAACACACTTTCACTGAGCTGCACTACATGTTAATATCGTTTCAGTCACATTAGTTTAGTTTTATGGCCTAAGTTGCCTGGAATATAAATGAAAAAGGAGGGAAAGTACAATTCATTTTAATGTTTTTTTTTTGTTGCAGCATATGAAATACAGAGTAAGTACTCTTTAGAATTTCCTTTTAAATAAATTAACCCAATTTCTGCTTTGAAGTAGTCCATTACCCATTGACTTTATGCAGCTGATTGTACAGAAAATACAACTGGACACCAATGTGTTGAACAAGAAAAGCATGAAAACCAAAACCAGAAACAATAACAAATATTAATACAAGTTTAGATGCCATAAACTTTAATAGCTAAGAATACCTAAGATTAGAAAGAAACCACTTTTATCATTTTAGGCTTCACTGTAGAAAGCATGCTGGATTTCCTGAAATGTGAGCTATTCCATCAAACATCTTGTTCTGCTTTTACAGTGCCTAATACAGCAGATTGCTGCTTTCCCAGCTAACACTGGTTTTTGGATGAGTTTATTCCAAACATCACAGAGATATCAACATGGTTTTTGCATATGAAAATTACACCTTAAATTTATCCAGGTCCTTAGAGCCTGTAGAGAAAGGCAACCTAGAGCTCATTAAGTCAACTAGGATTTTTGAGGTGTTCCCTTGCCAAAGGCTGTGAAATTGCCGTGAGGTAAAAGGCTGGAAAACACTTCTAAGATCATCAAGTCCAACCATTAGGCTAACACTACCAAGTCCACTCCTAAATCACCACATCTACACACTTTTCAAACACTTGCAGAGATGGTGACTCCGCCACTTCCCTGGGCAACCTGTTCCAATGTTTGACCACCCTTTCAGTGAAAATTTTTTTCCTAGTTTATAATCTAAACCCCCTCTGGAGCAACTTGACGCCATTTTCCCTCGTCCTATTGCTTGTTACCTGACAGAAATTACCAACCCCACCTACATACACAACAATAACATTATCAGCTTGCTTGGGCTGTATGTGAAGACTTGGGCCTATGATTTTCAGGTTGACAGTTTTTAAACTACCTCTGATTCCACCAGTACAAAATTAAGTTATTAACACAGGAATAAGAAGAGCTATATTCATCTGCCTCTCACTTCCAGTAAAAGCCCTTTGAGGTGGGAGACCAACCTCAGAGTGCCTCTGGTCTAGTTTATTGTTGTCTTAAACAAAAGTGAAGAGTGAGTAGGAGCAGTCTACTTCTCCCCAGCAAGACTAATTACTCTCTTTTCAGATCAGTGTTCAGCAATGATCAGAATCTGCTTATTCATACCAGGCAGAGCAAGCACACACTGCACTTCCTATTGCTCCAGATGGATGGGGTTTTTTCCTCTGTTAAAAAAAAAGCCAATACAGTTGACACAAGCTTTTGCAACCAATTGCAAGGCATCCATTAATCATCTCACTCTAAAAAGGGAGAAACGTGATTTGCTCTTCATAGAAATGACAAATGGAAACCAAACATAATTTGTAGACCTTAAGACAGTCCACACTTTTTTCACTCCTTTTTCAGCCTAACTGCTGATGACATTGCCTTTGACAATTACTTGTATTATTGCTGTCATCACAAAGAAATCCAGGAATTCTTAGCAAGGGGACTCTAGTTTTGCTTCTAGAGATGGAATTGTGAGCCCTATAAATCTGCTGTGAATGCTAGATTTAGTGGCTTAGTAAAAAAAGTCCAGAATCACTCTCAAGCTTTTATTTTGGCCACTCATCTCTCCCCTTGGACCAGCTTTTGGCTAATACTTCTTAGGAAAGAGCATAGTACCAGTGAAATAGCACAGCATGAAAAAAACCCCAACAAATCTATTTCAAGAAGTCACACATTTTTCATTCACTTCTGATGTATCAACTAACCAGAAATGGAGATAAAATGCAAATCAGGTCAAATCCTTCACTTTCTTTACCTATCACAATCTTCATGCATGGAACACACAGAACAAGTAATATTTCTCACAAGACACAGCAATATAGGGAATCAGCAACAGGAACCAGGAAAGTCCTACTCCTAACAAAAGCAGGGCATTCCCTACTAAAATTCTCTAAAGAGCTTCATTTTTTCCCTCTTCTCTGCATGTCACTTGCATGACTTCAGAGGGTTTTGGGGTTTGGTTTTTTTTCACTGATAGCAAGAGAATCAGTGCTGTGGAATCCCAATATAGTGAAATGTCATTTCTGCCATTTTACAGATCACTTCTGAATTTGGATTGCCTTTTTCAAGTGAGTGAGAGTGTGCATGAGTAAAAGATGTGAACGTGTGCAAGAGTGTGTAAGAGTGTGAGTGTGACAGTTTGTCTGTATAACTGTGAGTGGGTGTGAGTGAGTAAAGAGAGAATCTGGTCCTCCAGATTCAGCACTCCACACATGCATTCAAAGAAACGTGCTCTGCTTTTAATTAATTGAACTCATTCATTGCTTAAGCTTTCTTAAGACCTAGAATAAGATATAAAGTGAAACAGGCCAAAAGAAGGAACTGCTCTGGTTGTGAAATTCTGAAATAAATGCTACTGTAAAACAAATTAGACCTATTCCTTTTACAGGACTGGGGTGTTGGAAGCAGTACACGTTTGCAATAGCCAACAAATCAGAGACAAAACTACAGAAGAAATAAAACAAGCATTTAGTTGGATATTAATAGGAAAAGAGGAGACTGAAGCCTTCATGAAATTTTAAAAATCTTTCCTCATGGGAACATCAGGTAACATCCGCTACTGTAGAACAGTGCACATGAGTAATGCCACTAAAAATCTGGGCCAAGTTTCTGCTTCAAATAAATTGGGTAATAGTATGAGTACCTAGATGAAAACATGAAATGAGCTAGAGCTGACAGTTTTGAAGCTGTCTCTAATGCCAGCTAAAAGACAAGGTTAGTTGCTAAGCAATATCATTAAGACACCATTAAAATAATACACCAATAATTCAATTGAGGCACTGTGGATTATTTCACTGCCAAAAGTTCTTGTTAACTCAGAAAGTGCAGCAATTTTGTAAGGAAAGAAAATACTTCAGTGACAGAATTACACTTCTAACACTTAAGAAAAAAAGGAGAATATTGCCTTTAAATGATGACCTGGATCAGAAGTAAGTAGAAATGACCTCTTTAATGCAAGGAAAAGGCCTGGAACAAGTTGTTTTGCAAGTGTTACTCAGTAACTTAAGAAGAAAGTTCTTATTCATACAAATACTCATAACCCAAACTGATTCAATCAGTTTGCACTTTGCTGACATGGAGGGTAACACACTTCAAACAGCCCCAAAAGAAAAGCATAGTCATGATGACTAGACAGTGTAAGTCAGATTCAGACTGAATCCAGATCCAGAGAGTGGACACTATCCTCACTTCCCCCAAGAACCCACAGGAGGTCCATAGCTGGTAGGATACAATCACCTTCCTCAAATCTTGGCTGTTTAAATGTAAGAGAAATGATGCGGCAAAAGGTTCAGACAGCGAATTCATTCTGTTTGCACCCGTGAAAGATTCAGTGCTCATTGAGTGATAAGACAATCTCTTGTCACCAGAATACTAGATGACAAAGGACTATCTTTTAAGAGAGAAAAATTATCATCTGCCAATATTTTTGAAAGCTGAGATTGCACAGTATTCCTAATAAAAGAATTCCTGAGAATTGCATTTGGCATCTTGATGAATGTTGTTTGACATAAAAAGCTGGCTAGTGGATGGAAAAAAAATCCATTTATCTGTTCTGTATTATTCAAGATGTTCATAACAGGACAAAAGTGACTGCAGAATAAAGCAGCCATAAAAGCTGTATTTTTTATTATCTGTGGGAATCACCTGTGGTTGCTTTACTAGATAGAGTGAGTGTATGTATGTATGAACAATAACTTACAAATATTTTATGTGGTGGTGTGTGCTATATATCACTGAAGTTCCAGGTATAGGGTTGGGTCAGTGCAATAAAGACTCAAGAAAAGCAAACATGAGGCTGAGACACCTGTGCAGATGTGGCTCAGTTGTTCTCTCCCTTAATCCTACTTGATATGAATGGGGATACACAGAAAGTCCAGAGGCGTAGGGAGAAGATTTTCTAAGAGACAACAGCATACAAAAACAATCCATCCTAACTCTGAACGTCACCTCAGCACCTCTGAAAGCACCACCCGGGATGGGACTGTTCCTGTTCCTACCAAAATCCAAGAGAGGGCAGTGCACCCCCACCAGCCCTTCTCTTCACTCAGATCGGGACGCCCATCCAGGGGACAGGTTCCCACCCACAGCCTCTTCTCTTGGGAGCTGAGCTCTGGCAGGAGCCCCGTTTTCAAAAGTGCCTCACCTTGGACCAGACCCGAATAGATTCAGCTACTTTTTTTTTTCCATTAAAGCTGAAGAAGTTGCAGCATCTCAGGGTTTTTGAGAGCTGCTGAGTCACTGCTTGTGGGCTGGGCTGTGCACAGAGAGAAGCACCGACCTTCACCTTCTCAAGAGTAACCTGCACTCCCAGCAGCCAGGGTGAATTATCAAAATATATACTCCTGCTTTGAGGTAATAATTAATCAAAGGATGAAAAAAGATGAGATGGGGGAGAAAATAGTCACTGAAGATTAGTGTCACTTTTTAAATCTCAGGTTTTTAAAGTTCAGCTTCCATTTCCATTAAGGCAGAATTAAATGAAAATAAAGATTCTACATTTTGTCCTTACCTGACTTAGTGCACTTAGTGTTTTAATGAGGACTGTAAAAAGTACACAGGCTCTTCTTTGCGTCATCCTTGCCAAAAAATAGAAATGTAATGCTAAAAACAATAAAGAAATCCACTCATTAATGTAACTTATTAGATTACTGCAGGATGTTTCTGAGTTACTTTTGCCTTATCTAGAACTATACAGTGTTTTATAATTTAAATTATTTAATTTAGGTGCATAAAGACATCTAGAGGTCATTTATATCAAACTCCTGCTTCACACTGAGCAAGCTTCAAAGGTACAGTTAAGTTCTCAGGACCTTGTCCTGTCAATATTTAAATATCTTCAAGGATGGAGATTCCACAAACTCTTCGGGCCTATCCAATCTGGTACTGTTTAGTTTTCATTCAGTGTTAATTTTAAATACCTAGGATTATATTATGTCAGTTCTAGAATAAACACAAACACCTTCAGTTTTACATTCCTTTTATCTTAGAAGTCTATCTTAACTTAGCAAGAGCTGTGGAAGCTGGAAGTGCTGTTTGAGCCCAAAGCACCAAGGTTATTTTCACCGCTGGGATCCCGTAGCGGTGCTGAAAATAGAACTCGTCAGGCTCAGCTCCTAATCACAGGCATAAACATGAGCTCTGGAGCAATCAGTTCTGGGGGAAGGAACATGAAAAGATTAAGCTTCTTGGTTTTCCAAATCTCCCTCAAATCAAATTTTAGATTTTTATCTCTTCATTCCACAGAATGGGTCTAATTTAGTAAGCTGACATGAAATGAAAATTTCATTTTTCTGTTTCTTTATTATTACACTCTGCCTTCTCTTCCTTTACATTTGACATAAAAAGCTCTATCACCACAACCAACTTGAAAATATATTACTCAAAACATAAGTAAAACACAATAGAAACCTCCATTCTGAAATAAAATCTAATTCATAACAATGACTGATTATTATACTTTGAGAAGAAATAAAGAGACAAAGGCAATAAACTAAGGAAATCTACAAGTACTATAGGCACTTTGTTTTGGACAGTGCAATCTAGTTTCAATTATTAATTATCCATTCTTTTGCAACAGATGTTCTGCGTTGTACTGAACAGAAAAAAAAAAAATAAGCCGAGACATTCTTACAGTCTTGCTTAGGGGAGAAAAAGATCCTCAGCTTTGTAGACATCTGGAATGAGCTGCGTTCATACATATTGTCCCTACTTTGTTCTGTTGCTCAGTAAGGCATTCCTTTCAGTAAAGAATCTCATGAGATTAATTAGTTAATCTTCACACCAACTTTGTGCTAGAGAAGTAAAGCGCACATATCAAGAGGGAAAATTACTTGGACAAACTCCGCTAATCAATCAATGGCACAAAAAGAAAGCAGCCACTTGCACTGTAAGCGTATTATGAACAATAGCATTTGCCAGCCCCAAATACTGGGCCCTAAGGGTTGTTAATCCTAATGAAAGCAAGAGGAAACTTTTGGCCTAAAAGTGTGGTAACCCAAGCAGAGTGACAAAAGGGACAGGGAAAACAGGGGCACCAAGGGAGCAATTTTTCCCTGGAGGGTAAGTGATAAATGCACAATTCACATGCTGAGCCCTGGCAGGGCTCCAGTCCAGGCTGGGTGGGTGCTGAGCTACCTGGTCTGGTGGAAGGTGTCCCTGGCCACGGCAGGGGAGCTGGAATGAGAAGATCATTAAGGTCCCTTCCAACCCAAACCGTTCTGTGAGTCTGTACGACAGCTATGCCTGGGCAGATGGTCAATTCACTAAACACTTGGTTTCACAGCCAACTGTTTCAAGCCATGCCACTTGCCTCTGGCCAGCCCTGGCACCTGTGTGCCACTGTGCTGTTTAATATTTCAGGGTTCTTACTCTTGCCTATATTTCATAGCACACCCAAGGGGAAGAAAAGAAGGGGAGGGAACATCACAAAGCAAATGCACCTCAGACTGGGCAGAGGTGTCCTGCTGGTACCAAGGACATTAATATCCATACCTGCTCACTTCCATCTCTCTGCACCATGTTCTTATCCCTCCATGTCCTACAGATGTTCTCATCTTATTTCACCTAAAACCCACCAGCTGAAACTGTTCCATGAACATGGCTGATTTTATCCAAAGTGCTTAAACTAGTCCATCAGTTCTCAGGGGGGGGACTTGTGCTTCCAGCAAGAAGAATCCTCTTCAACCCCCTGGAACCCAGCAATAACTTTGAATAGAAGCTGCTTAAACCAGATATGGTTAGTAAGAAACTGCTTATTTATATTATTCTGTTTTCCCTTTACTGGCAAAATGCCTGGGACTGACTTCATTGCAGCTGGTGGCCCTGTACCTGTCTGAGGCAAATATCAGATCCTTTAGCATCTGCTGCTTTTGTGTTCTGAAAGCGAGAATCTTAACTGAAAGTGCAACAAGATAGAAATCAGAGTATTCAGTTGCTATCCAAAATAAATAGAAATGGGAGAAAAAAGTAAAAATACAGTTTTTCAGGGTAATTATCAAAGTTTTGGAAAAAGAGTAATTCACACTCCAGGCTTTTCTTTTTTTCTTGAAATTATATAGAATCTATGCAAAAGAAAATGAACACTTATACACAGCAAAAAAAACAGAGCAGGAAGTTTACTAAATTGTCGGCAATAATACAGGCTATTTTTCACACAGTGGAAGATTTTTTCCATTTACTTTGCTCACATGTTTTCTAAAGACTTAGTATTTTAAAATTTAACTACCTGAAAAGTAAGGATCCGGTTTCAAATAAATGCAAATCCTCATAAATGCAGGATCCACATTTCATGTAGGATTTTTGTTTACCTTTTTGCTGGTTTTAGGATGTGGAAAGGAGATTACTAGTTACTGTTTACTCCTTTAAAAGCTTTTCTGTGGACATCTCAAGTCTAGAAGCTTTACTTTAATATTTTAACAAAGATTTAAATTCTACCCAATTAAAACTGATTCTACCAGCTGACAACTTTAGGAAAGATACATAGTATATGACTCCCAACATAATCATCAGAGTTGGCACCACAATTTCTGCACGGAGTTACAATTCTTTTCTCTTGGGAGATGTCTATGCAATCTAGTAGTTCTTAGTGGTATTTTCTTACTAGATTTAAATTGAATCACTCTCAAGTAATTATCTACCACCACACATCTACACAACAGATGATGGTAACAGCTGAGCATACATCACTGGATTAATATCAACTTTGTCATGGTACACCTGGTTCTGCTACTTCTTGATTTTTAGACATGAAGATGGGAAAAAAATTAGTTCAGGGACCAGAACAGAACATGAAGGAAGTTTCTTTCTTGCAGGTGAGAATCAGGTCAATTTTCCTACCCTATGACAGTCATGAAAACAAGCATGGACTTAGAGGAGAAAGCACCAAACACAGCACAGAATCTTCTGGCCTGGCCTGTTAATTTTGCACTTCTCACCATACACTATAAGGTCTCCAGATTCATGGCACACAGTTCTGTTCTACCATGGACCTGCTTCCAGGCTTTGAGTCATCTGTAACCAGGATATGTGCTCATACAGCTGGAAATTCTCCCTTACACAAGTAACTGTGTCTTTCCCAAATAGATGACACGACACTTTTTGTACGTTTTAATTCTAAAGCATGTGTCTATGTGTTAGCTTTGCTGAAGCTCCGTGTTTTATTTCATTTTGGCTTCTTACATGCTAATTCTCAAATGTTCTCTAAAATTTCCACTTAGTTTAGTTTTAATTTTTCCTTCTGACTGTGAATAAAGCACAGCTTCACTAATTATGTCTACAGCTAATTCTTTTTATGTACATTTATCTGATTTGCTTCTCTCCAAAGCATTTTTTGTATTAATGCATTAATTTCATAATCACTTCAAATTATGTTCCATGTTGCATGAACAATTGGGGAATTAGCATCTGCTTGCAAATTGTTAGCTTGGCTTTTCATTTTTGTTGTTGCAGTTGATGAACTCAAATTATCCATACTGAACGTGCCTGAAAAGAATTCCACCTCTAACAATAAATAATTCTCTTTACTTTCTGTATTGGTTCTTGTTAAGGGAATTCAGTGCAGTTATGCAACAGAATAGAACAGTGTTTTTCCTTATCAGTTTTGGTGTAACAGTTGATTACCATGTAAAGTCACTGTCACAGTCTCTCACAGATACTCCTAGAAGCCACTGCGTGGAATTTTTCAATTCTATTATCATTCTGTGGTTGCCACAATTCAGGCTCTCAAATGGAACCACAGTGTCATAGACCACCCCTGGCATCTAAGCAAGTTCAAAGCGAGCACTGAGCTCACATGAAGCAAGGGCAGAGCTGCTCAGACCCAGCACAGCTGTTTTTCACAGAGGTGACCTCCTGAGCCTATTCAGACACAGGGACATGGAAGCTGTTCTGGGTCACACCAAGATGTTGCAAGAGCATGAGAGCTAAAATATTCATGAAGAAATGATGCTCCATGCCTCATTTCCCTCCTTGCACATACAATGTGACATCCAAGGAGAATGGCAGTGCAGAAAATTAAGTGCTCTTACCCTTTTACTACTCCATTTCAGAGCTGTCTCCTTTACCTCTCCATTTTCCCTTTCTTTCCATGCAACTTTCCTCCTTCTAAAATCAGTCATTTCCCCAAATTTTAAAATAAGGGTGGGAAAAAGATAATGATACATCAATCTGCTGAGATTTTGTTACTACCCCACCTTCAGTTCATGATCTAATCTACCTTTACAATGTCTAAAGTAAAAGACCAGCATTCTTGGTTAGTCTTCATATACCATCACAGCAGGCATGATCAATTAGTTCGATACACACAGAAAACCAATTTCTAAAACAGAACCTCAGTTGGTGCAAAAGCCTATTGAAGTTAACAGAGCATGATTAGGAGTTAATGGCATTATTAAAGGTTGAACCAACTGAAGCCACACCTTTCTGTCGTCATCACCCAGTGCATAATTTCACCAACTAAATCACCAAGAGAAATGCACTTTTTTCAAGAACACAGGTTTTCAAAAATACTACAGAAAAGTGTATGTTTTCATGTTATCATCTCCAAATAGAGCCTTCTTTAAGGCTGAATGCCACCTGTCTGTGACATGCTGATGTAAAGTTCAATCCATAACCCTCCTTGACTTTTTAATAAGATGACTAAAGCTTTTAGCAGTCACACAGTGGTAGAACTTGCAAGAAGGCTTTCTTGCACAATAGACGTTTTAGTTATTAAAACCAAACCAGGACAAAGCATTGCTGGGTTTTTTAATGAATATTGCTATAACAGAACTTATCTTTCTGCTTAAAATGGAGCATAAAAGGAGGAGCATTAAAACCTACTCTCATTTTAGGGTTTTTTTTTAAAGGAATGAAAGATGTTGGGTACTTTAAAGTGACCTTCCTAGCTGTGTAGCTGATCTTGCCAAATCAGAATCCCACTCATTATTAGACTAAGTGCCAAAACTGCACAGAAGCAATCCTCTAGTGAAGAAAGAGAGGAATCTTACTTAGCAGCAGTTTTAAGACTATAGAATTTATGGTATTTTTAGTGACTTGATGCCACAGAGTCAAAGATGTGCTTCTACCCTTAGCAATGTTCTGTGAGAGCATGAACTGTCCTTCTGTGTCATACTTCATGTCAGGTATTTGGGTGTCTGCTCACCAAACTTCAACGAATGTTTGAGAGGCCGAGGCACTAACAACTTCCAGCAGTGCTATTACTCGTGAGATAACAAAGGAAACTTGGACTAAGCCTGTAATGCTTTAATGGCTTCTCAGAGCTGGATGTTAAACCGTTTGATAACTCACTCCTAATTACGGAGAGTATGGAAGCAATTTAACTCAATCAACTAGCTGGCTTCAAAGACAGAGTTGTATTTCTTTATCAGGAGCCAGTGATCAGTATCAGCTTCAGCAGCACTGATAACACATGCAACAATAGCTGTTGAGTGCCAATGACTGCTAATGAGAACTTGATCAATAGTATTTCTAATGATGCAATTCTGACTGTAATGGGGCTGCTTCTGATGAAAAGGAAAATAAGTTAGGAATGATCATATTGTCAGCCACGGCAAATTCCAGCGCTGCCTATTTCTTGCTATTCCACATGCTGCTTAATATGCAATTCCAGTTTTTTCTGCATTATCCAACCCCTCATTAAAGACTCCAAGGATCACAATGCTTAGGTGTTTATAGCTACTATGCTGTAGAACTCCTGAGTTACCTACTAATGGTTTGCTTTTTCTGTTAATGCCTAGTGGATACAAGGTGAGAACAAAGCTACCATTTTTTACCATTCAGGCAGTGTCAAACAGGATCATCCATTACCAGCATTTTGTCACACAACTTCCTGGAGGGTGCACTCCATATACAGACAGATATTAATGTCCAGGTTTGCCTGTTGTTCAGTGATACAGATGAGGCTGTTTGATTGGATGCTCCCAGCAGTATTTCTACATCTGCACTCAACATCTCTGGTTTAAGCCTTCTCTCCAGTCACCTTCACCTCACAAGCAAAAACCAAATAAGAGTTCCCATTTTGGCCCCTGGGAAAACTATCCCCACTGCCACAGGGGAAAACTGCATAATACAGCGCAACTGATTTCTCTAAGCTCTTTTGTGCATAACTTTAAACAGTGCCCCCAACATATAATTTCAGGTGGCAGTTCATTCCATAAAGAAAACAAGATTTGGTAAGCTAGTGATTGAAAGAACACGACACGCTGCAGAGAAATCACACAAGCATGATAAAAAGTGGAAAGCTGAGGAAAGAGATTCTAACAACTTGACTACAGAAAGGGTTCAGGTAAGTCAGAAGCTGGAGAGGAAGACTGCATTTTGAAGTAAAATTGCAGAACATTCTCAGTTAAGACAAATGTATCAGAATTATGTGCAGTGAAAAAACTTTCACAACAAATATGATCGGTATGAAAAACAGAGAGAACAGAGGTGAAGCCAAAGAACACTGTGAAGTCCCTACTATTCTGGATCTTTGCTGTCATAGTCAGCTGGAGTCATAAAAGAGTCAATTATATTTTGTTTGTGTACTGCAAGTATTAACAACCCCAAAACAACCCCAAAACATAGGGATCACACCAGTGAAAGACACCAGTTTAATTTCACTGCATGTGTGTGGGTAAATGAAAAAACTCCATGCAATGAGAAGGCTAGAAAAGAAAAAAAAAAAACTATGGCTATACAAGTCAATTCCCACAGGCAATATAACTGCCTTATTTATTGTACATTAGGTGCCCCTCACTCTCACTAAGGCTTAAGCACCACCGAATTTATCACACTGTTGGAGGGAGCATGTGGACAGTTACTAGGCAGTAGTTAACATGCTTGAAATTGACAGCCCAAGGTGCTTGACAGTCATTTGTTATGGGGACAACCAGAAGCAGAAAACAATCAAGGACTGGCAGTCAGAAAAAAACAGAGGCAAAAAATCACGAGTGTTCATGGTCTTGGCAACGAATCCTAACCATAACCCCTGCTTATGAATATGTTACCAAGCCCAGTCATTACAGATAAATGGAGCATTCAAAACAAAAATGTACACTTCTCTAGATGATGCACTAACCCTGCTAAAAGAATATTTTGGCTGTGAATGAGACCAAATCACACAGAGAGACAGAGTTCATGCTGAATTTTCTGCTTCCCTCAGTCTAGCAGCAGAAGAAACCTCCTCTTGAGGCCACATATGTTCTAGGGGAATAAAATCCTTGAGGATCCAGTAGTGTACGCTTAACAGCCAGGTTCAAGGAAGAGAGGATGGATTGATATTGTCACGTCAATAAACTTAAAGATGTTCTTCCTGACTACAGTGGGTCATCAAATGGTGCTCAGGATTACAAGTGGTGTGATTTTGTAATAATTATTGAATGTGGTGAAGACATCCTTTTTCACGTAATTACTTAATCTTCTTGAGTCTTTCAAGGTATTTGCCATTCTCATCAGCTGAACTGTCACTTTATAAAACAGAATTCATTGAATTAGAGCTAGGAACATGACAAATAGCAGACTTTGCTAGGACTTTTTATTGAAAAATTATTTGGAAAGTATTTCCTTAATAAGTTCTAATTATATTATTCTATTGTACCTGTTCCATCAAAAAAAGTCAGAGATGTCTTTTTCCTCATTTTCCCAAATTCTAATGGATAATGATGTACTCAATTGTTAACATTCAAAAGCAGAGGAATTATTAACATTTGTATAAATTATTTGTGAATTTTAGGGTTTTTTTACTTTAGAAATAATTGGCATCAAATTTACATCAATCTCATAATGATAATTACATTTATCTAACATTGATTTCTGTGGGGCAAATGATCCTCAGAAAATTTGATTCCCTCACATGTATTCATTGAGTTATCCTTTGACTATCAAAAGTACAGTAGAAATTCTCACCTTCACTTTTAATCATGGAAAGATAAGGCATAAAGCAATTAAACAGCACATTCATTAAAGGACTTAAGAAAGCCTGTGCCAAGGCTCAAATGCTCAAGTGCAATATCTCTAACAGAAGACTTTCATTCTTCCTATCACATACTTCTGGGCCAAGCTTCCTCTCTGGAAGACAATCAGTCTATAGACACAGCGTCAACAAAGGAAAGTGTTGTTGTCAAACACGAACTTTGTGGCATTTCAGTCCCAGTCTCTGAATAGCTTTGAATACAGTGATTCTCTCCTTTCAGAAATAAAGTTAAAATCCATCCAGCTGAATGACTCAGTCTGAGAAAATATCTGAGGCAGAGATTACATTACTGGAAGTTGGAGGTGGAAGGGTTCCTTCCAGGTCACCAGCTGCGCTGCTATGTTTTTAAAGAATATTTAATATATTTTGTATACTTTTTTCGTTAACTTCCAAAGTTCCTGAATAAGAGGGATGTTTACTGCAACTTTTCATACACTGTCACTGAGAAATAGCTTTCTAAACTGACTGGCACAAAGTCTTTCTGAACTGCTTTATGAAAAACTGCCAAACAATGCTGCACCTTCTCTGATGTTTGTTCCAAAGCTCCCTGGAGTCAAGAGAAGCCTCTCCTGAGGATTCAAGCTGCTGGAAGCCTGAAGTTTTTTATTAATTCACAGAACACAAAGCAGTAAATGGGTATCCACCTTGCCTCAGTTCAAGTGCCTGAAGTATGGATGCAGACAGACTGAATTTCAGCCATGCATGCAGTCCTTAGCCAGTGAAACCCCTGGACACTGAAGTGAGCAGCTCCAGGGCTGGCACAAGCATGCACAGGGATTTTCCAAACTGGGGGAACCTGAAGGAGTGCAGAGAGACAGTTAAGGTGCAGGGGCAACTGGGACAAGTTCCTGCTCCACACAGCACATTAATCTCCCCAGTGACTGCCTCACCTCTCCAGGGGAGAGGACTAATATTCAGACAAATTGCACCACCAGCAGGGTTGTCAAGCATTAGAACAGGAGGCTGAGGAAGAGGCTGAACCACCACCCTTGGAGATGTCTACACAACACAGATGTGGCCCTTAGGGACAAGGCTTCTGTTGACTTTGACTAGGTCAACAGTTGTACTCAAGGACCTTAAAGGTCTTTTCCAACCAAGATGATTCTATAATTTTTAGCTAAGACCACGGACCAATGCATGTAAATTTTTATGAATAATGACATTTGTCCCTCTAGAGCTGGCTGGCTTACTCTGCATAGCCAGGATGCAACACAGAGTATGTCCTGTTTCTGGTACACTGGACATCCCTCTTCTTTAGTGAGATTCCCTCCACAGCCTAGACCAAATGTCATAGAAAACAATGAAATCTCATTACTATGTGATAACAATTAGCTGCTTTTTTTTAATAAGCCAACATTTTCTTCTCCACATATCCCGATTTCTTTATAAACCTTGAATAGAAGTTGCATTCAGAAACTGTTATCAATGACTCAGACTGAGACAAAAAGTCAGTAAAGAAAATTATATTGCCCAGAGCATCCTTTCAGCTTTAGTTTCTTCTTTGGTTTATGGGTCATTTGCAAATCTGTTCTGACAGGAATATTAGGCTGCTAGATAGCTATAGCAGAAAATTCACCAGAGATTTAAACTCCAGTGAATGTTCACATTCCCATGGGCCGTGAATGAGAGAGTTTTTATATCAGCACTCAGTTCTGAAACGTCAGCCAGCTTTTCTCACCCATTAAAATGAATTTTAAAAACCTTTATAAAGAAAGTCCAATTTGTGTGCTAACCAGCTCTCTAGGAAGTTTGCTATGTGATTACATACCCTCTCTCAAACAAATATTTAAGTTATAAACATTTGTTCAGCAGTTGTGAGCATGCACATTCCCCCCTCGCTGCAGAGCACTTGCACAAAAAATGCAAAGCTTATAGCTTTCCAGCTTTCCAATCCTACTAAAACATTTGCAATTTTTTGCAGGCATGTATCTCAGCTAATTGCATAAATTTTTTCTACCTGACAAGGGAAACAGATGTCAGATGACTAAATTCATTGATTCAGGTGCTGATTTGGCACAGCTTTCCCCTTTTTATTATGCTCAGATCTGCCTTGTCCATGTTCTCCTGCATAATAAAGTCACTGGAACAATTTAGATAGCAAGTAAAATGGCAGAACTCCAGAAAAATTCACTAATTTCAACTTTCTTATACTCTGCAAACAACCTTCTTGTACTCTGAGTAGTATATACTTCCATACTTTGAGAAGAGCCAGATCAAAATCCAAGCCTGAGAATGGTGCCATTTTCATAATTAGTTGTGAATTTTCTAAGAGGCCCTGAAAAACAACAGTGGACTCTGTGAACATAGTCACTAGACATGTTCTTCCCTCCAGGGTCTTTCATGGAGCTGGCAGAAGGCTAATTAAGGAACTACAGCTCAGTGTATCCTGTCCATATTGACACACTGCTTCCCCTCACAGCACTGACATCAACTAACAGGACAAAACAGGTATGGAAGAATAAAGAAACTTGAGTTCTGAGTTTATTATAGCTTCATCACCTGTTTCTCAGATGGGAGATGATGAGAGAAGAGAACATTGCCTCTCATCAGACATGTCATACACACAGCTCTGGACCCTCTGGGCCAGCAGAGAAAAACAGGCTTTTGAAGCTACTGCTCCAGAGAATCAAGTTCCACTGCAGAAATTAGGATCCTTGGTCACAGGTGTTGAGATCCTCCTGTCTTCTTCCCTTCTAGCTGCAGATTGTCTTGCCCTTCTTCTTGTGTTATCATTGGCACTCATTCAACTCCATCTGCCAACTGGTTCAGTGACCTGACCATTGCAGGGAACACAGCCCTGAATCAACTGGGAAACATAACCACTGAGTAGGGTGTGAAGGGAGACTTAATCCTGACACGGACTGCTGCAGTGGAACCAGTTTGACTTGTTTTTTGTTTGACTGCTGGACTCTCCTCCTGACAAGTCCATGATGTTGATGACAAGAACAGGTCAAGAATGATAACCTCATGGCTCTGCACTCTTAATAACAGGCCTACACAAGACAAGGTGAACGCTCTGCAAGACTGTTTTGTCGCTTACTTGGAAGGTTAATGGCTGGCTTGATTTGTGTCAGAATAAGGTTTTATTTGGAAGCAAATCATCATGCCAGGTTGCGTCAATACTGCCTAATCTCCCCAAATTCTTTTTCAGACCCAGAAGAGTTAGCTCTTCTGCAGATCAGAATTAGGGGCTTTACAATCTAACCTTTTCCTTTTCCACTCAAACTCTTTTCTTGACACTAAAGATGAGAGTCTTTAATATCAGAAAGCCCCAGAAATTAAGTTCTTGAACAGTGCCAAAAAAGAAGAGCTGATCAAAGGGGCTGGTGGCAGATATGGGACTTGATAGCTCAAAGGGCATCCAGCCTACAAGTACATTTTGTATCTTTGAAAGCATGGAATTCTCTTACTTTCCAATCAGAGCACTGTTTATACAGCCTCAGTGGCATTGCAGTTACAAATAAAATGGGAAGTACTTGTCCCAGAGATCTTAAATTATTTCTACAACAAGAGATGACAACAAAAAGGCCAATGATGCTATGCAAGAGTCAAGATACAGAAGTGAGAAACTGTCAGAAATTCTGTTACATCATCTTAATATTATATTCAGGCCTCTTGCTTGCTATTTCTCATCCAGCTTCAGTTTGCACCCCATCCCCTACAAATCATGAGATACGAGATCCTCAAATTCTGCTACCCTGAAACAGAAAAACTGTATACTCTACCGCATTTTAGTGGTTCATTCTCAAGGATAACTAGTTACACTAAAAATCAATACTTCACAAAATCTAGTCATATTTTCATGGTATTTTTAAAAATCATCACCGAGTTTTGATCTTGGTTACACTAGGAAAAGTTTCACATAATCAATATTCCCATATTTAGAAGAATATGTGTGTGCAAATACACACATAAATATTTGTGTGCAAACACAGCATTTTAAGAAGGAAAGATTTGTTTTACAAATTGGTCAACATTTTAATATGTTAGATGGTCTTACCTGATTCACCTGAGTAAATTTCCAATCAGTATAAATGGCTTCAGGGCACGTGCATTTTTTCTTTTTTTTTCTTCTTTTTTTAAGGGGAAAAATACACTATTTTCAGTGTTAATGAAAAGAAACCCTCCAAAAGCAGGCACTATTTGTAGCACCAAGGCATTGCCCTGAGGACTCAGCCACTGAAGAAACAGTTAATCGTTATAACTAATATTCAAAGACATGAAATAAAACTCCTCTGACAAATTCCTCCAACACTGCCTAAAAATGAGCAAGGCCAGCACTACACAGACCTTTGAATGATGAAGCTGCATTTTAGAAGTTGATTTTAATTTGTTTTTCCTCCAAAACAACTTCAGCAGATTTCATCTGTATCCTCAGAGAAATCCTACACACCCTGTACAGGTTTGGAAACCCATGTCCAGACATATTAATGAACCAGTAAACAGAATTTATTGCCTATATCCCTGAATAGGCTGGAATTAGGAAGAGCAGGTGCAGGATTAGCAGCGAATCCAGAGTAGAGGAAGGATTACACAGACAGGATTTGAAAGACCCAGCAATAATCAGCTCTCGGACAGAATTTAGAGCTGCTTTGGCTTAGCAGATAATGTTTCATTGGGTTTTCCCTGGAGTTCCTTTTAAGAACATTTGAGGGAGTTGCAAGTTTTGTTTGTGTTTGCTTTTCTTATCTTTTCACACAAAAACCAGCTGGATGTGGATGAAACCAGCATGGATATATAGGGGATGAGAAGCTGAGAGTGCACAAACCTCCTGAGACAAGAAAATTCCTGTGTCACTTGACATGAGGAACGAGAGATGGACCTTCACCTACAGCAAGGCCCTGACTGCTCCTACAGATAATAACAGGTATACAAGCAAGGACAGCTGGAAAACAAACAAAAAAAATCAAATACTTCAGTGGTCAGAGAGATTTTATTCAGACTGGCCTCCTGACTTACTAGTTTTATAGTAAATTCCCTATTTTCTTACTGTAAAAATTGCTCACAGAACGGGAATAATGCCACATATCTAAATCAAAAACAGGAAGAAAACAAGTGAAGTGACAGATTCTTAAAAAGTCACATGCAGGGCACAGTTTGTTCAGAACAACCAAGGAAAAGCCCACATTTTATGACTATGCTGGCTGATAAACAGTTCCAGTTTCTAACAAGCAGAAATATGTACTTTTGTTGCAATTATTTTGTGTCTTTCAAAAACCTGGTGTTTCAGGAGAACCACTGTAAAATCACATATCTTTGAAATCTCATAAAAACCAGTTTAATCTGAAATATCTTCAGGGGAAAAAAAGAAAAAAAACATGACGAAAGCCTAAATGCTTTATCTACTTCAAAATGAAATGTTTAAAGATGTGTCACAAACATTGCTTTGTTTTGCGAATTTTGGAAATTTAATAAAAATTGATGATCAAATATTTAAGTCTCAACAGAACTAACACATAGGAGGAAATCAAACAAATTTTTGACCCTAAGTTAACAGAAGGAAACATTTCTCTGTCTCTTTTATTTCAGAAAAATGAAATGTCAACCTTTCATAAATAAAATAAAAAATAACAAAGTCCTAATTATACAGAAGACTAAATATTTAAGTCCTAATTAGGTGAGCACCTCCAAGCATAATGAAAAGAGGAAAAGAGTGGGTACTAACCGTCCTTGTAGACTTGGCCCTGAATTCTTCAGAGAGTTTAATCCCCCTCAAACAAAGGACGATTCAGAACTGTAAATCTAAGCTGGAGGGCCTGGGAATGCTATGCAAATGTTTTAATGCATTGTGCACCCATCAAACAAAGAAAATAATCAACTTGATTACTGAACCCCCTATCTATGATTCTGTAAAGTCCCTCCTCTTAATCCTCTAAATTCCTCCCCACCTTGACTCCATCCTTTCTTTTCTTTTTTCTCTGATTCCACCTCTTTTATTTTTTCTCTCCTTTCTTTCTATTCCAGCAGGCAGATGACTGCTTGCTCCTCCTCTGGTTCATTATTTTTCACACCTTTTTCCAACTACTTAATTATTACTTGTGTGAATTCAGCATCACAACAGTCCAATCATAGTCCAGGAGTCTGGTGCTCCCATTCACACAAATATCAATAAAGCAGTTGCTGCAGAGAACTACAAAGTACAGTATCTGCAAAGGCATAAATTAAAGGTGGTCAAAATAAGCTGAAACCCAAGTATGTCCAAGGCTTTTTCTGTCATAAATGATACGGAGAAAAAAAAAAAAACCCACCCAAAAAGAATTAGACGAAAAACCCTTGAATTCTTTAAGTATTGGCATATGGCAGTGGAGCAGTGGATGTTTCTTAGAAACCATCTCCTCCCATGCATGATGGGCACACTGAGAAACATATACAGGCACTTCACTGAAAAGGCTGCAAGCAGAAGTGGGTACTAGAGCCACAGGTTAATAGGAGGCAGGAACTGACCTCCTAACAAGCAGTGAGGTATGGCAAAGACAGCAAAGTCTGGGAACTGAGGATCTGCAGCTCTACTTTTAGTGTAAAAGCTGGGGAGCATTCCAAAGAGGTGTGTCCTGTGGCTGCAGCAGAAATCAAGGTGTTTGATTTCTGCAGCTGCATTCTGTGTGAATCAGAGATGGCCACATCTGTGGGTTCAGGGCATTGTAACAGCTGAGACAGGAGGTGCTGAAGGCCTGGATAGGAGCATTAGCCCTGTAGCCAGCTAGGAAAGGTGGCATGTTAGAAACAGGAGTGCAAAACAAAAAAATCACTGGGCTTTGACACAACTTGCACAGAAAACCTGGCCTGATACAAACCAGCTTTATGGCTCCCTACAGCTGGAGCCATAGGATGGATGGAGCTGTTCTCCTTTCTAATGGCCACCACCTACAGAGCCAATCATCTGGATCAAAGAGGAGTTGCCATGCTGCCCTTCAGTAGTCCTCTTAATCCACAGCAACACACTAAAATAGCATCTTTAAGGCAGCTCAGGAAGACATCTCCTCGTCTCTAGCATTAACGTTTCAAAAGCAAATAAATCCTGATTCACAGAAAAGGACTCAATGTCCCCACAGACAGGTTCATGCAGTGAGTTATTTGGAAGTGAGCAAGGCAGACACTGAGTTTTGCTGGTTCAGAACATCAGGGATGTGTTTCACTCCACAGCAATGAAGGGAAAGCTAGAAGGGAGCAGGATCCAGTGCATACCTAAGTGTGGGTGAGCTCAGGCAAACCCCTACTAAATTTATAGTAAAGAACACAGGATCTATAAATGGATCTATTCATCGCAGCAGTACCTGAGTAACTGCTGCAGCTGTAGTGTGCAGCTATACTTAGCTACATAGCTCTGATGAGAAAAGTTACAGTTCCCAAACCCTGACTGGGATAAGAAATGAGGAGACCATCAGAGTATCCACCATCTGTGTCTCCCCACTTGTCAGAAATTTAGGACAGCAGACTTTGGTTCAGTTAGTAAAGAAGGAACCCATCTCCTTACCTTCTTGCCAGATATTTTACTCTGGTTTTCTGTGGTGCAGTGGCAGGAGACTGCTAGAGGAAGCTCTTCTGACATGCTAAGAAGAATAATTTAATTTTGCATTCAAAATGGGTCTTTTTATTGACTTCAGTGGATTTCGGATCAAGATCTGAGACTAGTAAAATGAATGTTAACCAAGTGAGAGCCTGTGTGGCTGATTTTCAAACCATGGAATACCGATTAAAAATGAGATCCATGACTTACAAAAAGCTTTGATAAATTTGCATTTAAAAGCTTGTAAACCATTCCCAAGACAGGCTTGGATTCTTTTTTTCCAAGTTTTCCTTCTAATTCACTTAGTAGTCTTCTCTGTGCATCCATATTTTTAATTTATAATGGATCTTGTTCTTATTTTCACCAAAGACTACAGTAATGCACTACATTAGTAACTGCGATTTAAGAAGGTTAAAAATGTTGTTTAACATAATAATCAAACATTTATTTTTCAAATTACTCCAGCTATAATCACAATTAAAATCAGAGCAAAACACATTAATTATTCTGATTATTACTCAGCTTAACATGGCTACAGTCTAATAATCAGATTTTATTGCATAGAAAACTTTTGGGTTTCTGCTTTACTGTCATTTATTGTAGCTATTTTCACTTACACTACTACACAGAACAGGCACATTTCAGAAACATGCAACAGGTTTTAAATGGGTATATTCTCAACATTGCAAGAAGCAATGTCACCTCAGGGTGGTGGGGTAGCAGGGATGAAACTCCCCTTCCTCTATGTTCTTGAATTAGAACATTGGTGGCCACATGAAAGTAGTTTCTCTCTCAAATGTAAAAGTCCTGTCTAAATGCAGCTTTTAGGAGTCAATAAATGCTTTTACTAACTGAACACTGAAGTGTAAGCAAATTTGCCTTTTAATCATCATAAAATATACTACCCTTTCCAAATATCCTTGCTGTGATTACACATTTATGACAAATATTAACATAACTAAGTTAAGGATCCTCTTGAAAAAATACCTCTAATTTTGCTGTAGTTATTGGGTCTGCTTGTTGTGGTTTTTTTATTGCAGACCTCCAGACTACACTTAAAATTACTTTGCTGATCACTTGCATTTATTACAGTTCTCAAAACTCTGTGCAGGAACAATGCTGGCAATTTCTGTTCTCTCAGGCATTTTTTAGGTTGGCTAATTGCATTCTCTCTGCCTGAATTTCCCCTGCAGCTTAGGAAAGAGATGGTTTCCTCCTTCCTTTCCACACAAATACTTTCTGCAGTTTCACCACCTGCTGTTAGAGAGGTCCAAATACATTCTGACCTAGAAGAAGAGATATTTCAGGTACAATAGAGAAAGGAAATTGAGACTTTTTTTTTTTGTTTGTTTCACTGCTTCTTAGAAATGTTAGCTTATGCCAGCTGAGACAGGCTACCAGGTGTTTTTGCATTTGTGTGTGTTTGTTTGCAGAGCCCTTCCACGTATTCAAAGAAGGGAAAAACTTATTTTTCCTACTCTCCACAAATCAGTGAGGTGGAATATTTTTTTCTGGATTGAAACACATTAGGAAGGAGACTTTAACTTAAAGAATATTCACTGAAGGCGCTGGCTGAGAGCTGGGGACCTGCCTGACCCTCTGTGAGAATCCTTCCACCACCATTAACTCTGCCTGTGGTCAGAGCCACCCTGGAGAGCCCCAGCAAAGAACCCACCTGCCATCAAAGTCTGACCCAGGAGGGAGAAACATGGGCTAATTTCACTTTAGATTAAACTCAAGCTGGACCACAGCAGCCTGCAGTGTGAATGATTTGACAGATTACCAAGTAATATTTTATGACATTTAGGGATGGATTTTTCAGAAGGATGAGGCATTTACTTCTTCTGAGGTTTTGCATTTTAAGGAGAGAACAGCCTTTCCACTGCTTGGATTTTGAAAGTAGACAAACTGAGACAGAGAGAGAGGGTTTTGATTTTTAAACTCTCTCCCTCCCCAACAAAAATAATGTTGTTTTCTTTTGATTAATCTGCTTCACTTATGTACAATTTCATTAAATATTGGTGCAGCAAGCATAGGAAATATCTTTTTACTGAAAGACATGTTTTTTCTATCTCAAGTGGTAGAGACCATATATCTCTCACACAGCAATAATACAAAAATGTGTATAGTATAATGTAGCACCTATTCATATAATTCCAAACAGAACATATACACACAGCTTTAGTATGGCTGTAATGTAGATATATTGAACAATATTAACCTTCTTTATAGTGGGAACATACTTTTTATTATGCACATGAATTGACTATTAATAAAAACTGTTTGCACTTATACAGCACCTCACCCCAAAAACTCAGTGAGATTTTCCCAGTGAAATACATTTCTGTTTTGCGCAAATCAGAAGCTACCACCTCCAAGTGCAAAGCTTCAATGCAGCTTTTTCAAAGTTATGTGTTAAATGAGAAAGCAGATAAAAAAATAAAAAGTTATAGATTATTAATTTTTTTTACATTTGTTAAAGTCATCTCTCCACTCCTACAGATACGAAAGTAACTCAGTTAACTTGAGTACTGACATCTGTGGAGACACAGTGACACAGGTTGTGGTCACACAAGGAGCACTCCAAGTTCCTGACAGACTGTAGTAACCTACATTGAAGTCTGTGCCCCTTCTGGTGTTAGCTGAATTAGCTGAAGGATACCCTGGGCTGTGCCAGCCTAGATTTAGTCACTCTGTGATCCTCCTCACCAATCCAGGGGTGGTTTTGTCATGGAGGTGCCCAAACAAAATAAAACTATATACAGATTTGGCTGTATCTACAGTGCCTTCAGGGACCTAGCTAAAGAAAGAATTTAAACTTCAATTTCTCCTGACTTAGCCCCACAAGGCTACATTGCTAAACATGCAAACTTGTTACGGTACAGCTGTTGTCCAAATGGTGGAAAAACCAACAAAACTCAGACTGCCTGCAGGTCCTGCCTGGCTGCAAACACCAGAAACACCCTCAAAGAGCCACTTCATGGCTGACTTTTCTGATCCACATCAACCATTTGGTGAGTATCAATCACATACTTTTAGCTTAGATTATCCTCACTGAAAGCAAGGGAATCCCAAAGCACCAAGAAGTGTGGGTTTGTTTTTTTTTTTTCCTCCCTGAATTTCCTTTTAGCACAGGCATGGCATGTTTGCAAATCTCACCTTCAGGGTAGGCTTAAATTCACTCTTGAAAGACACTGAGGTGGCAGCCACACTTACATAAGAGCAGCTGCACATAGCATGATTTTAGTGGCTCCAACGTCACAGGAGCAGGCTATGACAGGCACAGCCCTTGCTGCTAACCGGTTAAAATAGACTGCTTGATCATTATTAACCACCAGGAGAGAAAAATGCTTTCATCAATATTATTTTACTGTTTATTTAGAGATGAGCTACAGACATACTCTAGGAAGAAAGAACCCCTATCCACTATTGGCATACAAGAAAGATAGGCTCTAAGGCTCAAGAGAGTTAAGATAAGCTGTATCATCATATAAAACATATCTGTTCTTCACTTGGATTTTTCCTCTATTCCTGATGACAAGTGAGAGAGAGATTAAACTAAAAGTCTCATTAAAATGTTGTTGTCCCCAAGGTATACACAGATGTGGTTTGGAATTTTCACTCCTGCCATCTTTAGAAAAGTTCCAGTAATAATGAAAAGGAGAGGAAAACCCAACAAGTTCAACCAGGCAAAGAGCCAGAGCTCCAATTACAGCAAGTAGGATGGGAAGAGAGTAATAGATTTTAATTGGTGCCCAAGGGGGGAAGGTCAGTCTCTCTGCAACAATGGGAGCCTTTGGTGGTAATTGACTGAATGCTCCTGTGAGAGCATGCAAATGGCAGCAACACACTTGAAACAGCAGCATCAGAAAAGGTTTGGCATCCTGGAGCACATGGAAAAGTTTTGCTGGTAGAGGTAGTACAGAACAACAACAGTGAAGCACTTTAACAAGGAACGTGACTTGGGAGACAGCTCTCAGCTCCAAGGTTTGAAATGTCAAGACATATTTTCATTAGAGAAATTTATAATTTATTTAAGTTTAAAAACAAATATTGCCACGCCAGGAGTTTAGAGCAGCAATGATTTGTCCACTGCTACACTGAACCATTGAATGCTGACTTAAGCTTCCTCTATTCCTCCATAACCTAGTGCCACTCTGCCAAACAGATGTTTTCCTTTCTGCACTTTTTTTCTTTGTGAAAGGGTTTGTTTATAGTTTTAAGCAATACAAATGAAGGGCGCAAACTTGCACAGGTGAACTGCAGTTTGTGATTCCCTCTCAAAAAGAAATGGTATAAAAGGACATCTGGAAGATTGTGATCTTCCAGAATCACAAGAATTAGGAGGAAAGATGATTTTGCGGCTAGGATTTCAACCAAAATCCTGCGTTCAGTTTCTCTCAGCAGCTGATTATTTTTTGACCTTAGAAAAACATAGATTTTTATCTCATTCATAAAATAGGACTGACAGTATTTCTCCTGAACTACCTATTAACAAAAAAAAAAAAAAAAAACCCAAACCATAAATGAGCAAAGTAGAAGCAGAGAAACAGAGAAACTGCCACTCTTTCTTCCCCAGTTGATACTACCTGGGCTCATCTGCAGTTGATCTTTACTTTCTGGGAGCTGAGCAACATGGCATTAGGGAGGACATATGGATGTGTTTGTGTTTCTCCCTTCACTGCCAAAAGCTAAGCACAAACTGCTGTCATTCAGATTTGCTAAGCTATTACACTGATTGTTTACCATTAGTAATAAATGGAAGACAAGTTGTACACCAGAACCCAAAGGAACAGATTCTGTTCAAACACAGAGAAAAAAAATCTCTTCCTATAAATTCTTAACTTATAAATAGGACAGATGAATCTTGGTCTTGACGCAGAAGGGTGAGTCACAATAATATGATTTTGTGTTTTCAGGGCTGCATAATGTCCAGGAACAGCTGTAAGCCCATTGCCCTGCTTATTATCAAGGAATTACTTCTAATGGATTGTCTTCACCAGAAAGCTACATCCAGAGCACACAACATGCTCAAGAGTAGAGTTCACAGAAATTGTCTATGAGGAAACAAAGAGAGACCAGCAACACAAAGCTAAATCCTCTAAAACATTTTCTGCCTGAAAAAAAAAAAAGCCACAGAAAAATAATATTCAAACTCTGTGCAATGTGGTGTGCAGAGGAGTCCTAAACCACAGGAAGGTGATTTTTTCTTTAACCATATCTGATCAAGTTACATCTTCTAATTCTGCATTGTGGTTAAGTATTATATATTAAGGTTTTGTTTGTAACTGTACAGTTCTATGGAGAACTTACTCCACAGCCTTCTGTCTTTGGTCTGTGTGGAAAAAAATACTGAAAAACACATAAGCATCTCATCACTCCACAAGAGAGACAAAACCCTGAGAAATGCCTGCACACAGAGAATTTGTAATGCAAGGACCAGATTACACTTCCCTTCTAATTCTCCTTATTATCTCTAATGAAGGAATTAGGTACATGGGACTGGAGACTGAAGAGATTTTATATTTACACAGAGGCAGAGAGACCTAAATGCTTATGTGCAGTGGAGAGTTCAGTGTTTTGAATTGAAGCTGTTCAGAACAGACTTTTAACAACAACAGAATCAGCAAAGTGATTAAAAATGTAATTTAAGTACCATTATTATGTTCCACTGTTTTCAGTAGAATTTATCTTGGTAAATCACTGAAGAATTTTTTAAAGGAAACATTTCAAAACAAAATGGCTTTAGCTTTTTGCACCCAAAACATTGTTATTCTAACATCAATCTCTTCAAGACAGAAAAGTCTTAGATGACCTCAGCAGAAAAAAATAGTGTTTTGACTAGGAATAAGTGCTTTCAATTAATATGATCTTTTTTCTTTCTCTAAATAACAAAATCCATTATTCATAACATTCTATATGCAATACAAAACTGCAAATTTTATTTTTGCTTGTCAAATACTGTGTTAATTTAAATGTTTCTGTAAAACATTATCTTTTGAAAATATTTCACCAGCTTTTTAACTGCAGTGTCAGTTTAAGAAAAAGCAACAAAAGTGTGTTGGCTGCCAGATTTATAGTAACAGTTGGCCACACTCAGAATTTACTACCAATTACTTCTCTCAAATCCTCACATGTTCTTCTTAGCAAATGTGCACAGAAACACTGTAAAGGTACAAGTGTGACCCGAAACATCCACCATGGTATGATTTCACTATCCCATTCATGAAAAAATGTTTATGAAACAGTGGTCTAGGGTTTGATCCATTGAATCAGAAGATATAGCATTGAATCAGAATATATATCCTCTGATAGCTCTTTGTGAACGTGTTTTGGTTAATGTCAACCTCAACACCACCCTCAGCACTGCCTCCAACAATTGCCTTTGTCATTGCTCTGCTTCCGCAACAGCTTTCTCTCCTTTGCTCTCACTTATCCCTAAAATATTTACCTTTACAGAAACACTGACCACATTTCAGTCCTTCTGAACATGGTGGAAGAGATTCAGAAAAACTGAGTTTGTGCAAATTTGTGGGAGACCCATGCCCATCTGAAAACCACGTCGTGGCAGACAGAAATAGAATTAATTCTCTTTATTCTCACCTACAGCCTCCCTATGCCATTGGTCTCACAGCTGTGTGATAAGCATTGTATTTTCCTTGCTCCCCAAGTTATATGCCTTTCCTAGACGTTTTAATTCCTTTTTTGACTGCTATTGAGAAAGAAGTGGAGAGATGGGAATCAAAAAAACACAATAGAAAAGATACAGATTACAGCACTTTATTTTCAGTCAGTTCTGACGCTTGAATTCTCTGTTTGGCGTTAAATTTGATCTTTTTCATTATTATCATTATTATTCTGGCTCTGGAAAACCTTTCTTCGTCCTTCCAACAAGAAACCTAAGCCTTTCAGTTAGTAGCACCAAAAGGAAAAGGCCATTCATGGTTTTTGCAATATCTTTTTCATACCAGACACTTAATTATTCCCATTTTCTCCACGAAGCTTGGCTGCCTCCTCAAGGACCTCTTACTCTTAGTTTGAAATACGAGTCATAACTTGTTGGTCTCTAGTTCTCATGCTATTTGTATACAAGTCAAATTCCACATTTTCTTAGCAGTAGATGGCTTTCTAATTACATCCATTAATCTTTGCCATCACTCCCCTCTCTCTGCATTTACTAGCTCTTATCAATCAGAAGTTTAATAATCAAGAATATTTTTCTTCTTTATTTTCTTCACTTTCTTCTCCCTGTACTCCAAGCACAGCTAGACAGAAGGCAAAACCCTTGAGTATCCTTTAATTTCATCATTCATTTCTGCATAGCAACATATCTAGACTGCAGAAGGAGTGAGCAGTTGCAATCTGCTGGCAAATATGCCCTACAGATCATACAATCTGCTAATGAACAAACAGCACTTTGCTGCAGGCCTAGCAAGGGAGGGTTGAGTGGTCAATATTCAAACAACATTTTGGGGTTTTTTTTACATTATCATTTCCAAAGTGCCACAAAACAGTCATTGTATGGTTATGTCACAGTATCATGTTCTTTTTCCCTTGAAGGTGAACTTCCAAAGATATATAGTATGAAGACAACTTCCAAATTTCATGACCAAAAAGTAATGTTCCTACCACAGCACAACAGGGAAAGGAGATAAAAGAGATTTAGTTATGTATCTTTAATACCTTAAAACCCAGAAGGTAACTGAAAAAACCCTGCTGTACATATTTTTAGCCCAACTTTATGGGACACTGAACAAACTGATTTTCAACTGCTTGGGACCAGTTTTTCATAGAAAAAAAAATCAATATTATGGCAACTAGATTTCTTCCTGGTTTGAACAGCCTGTCTTACTTATGGAAATGGATGGAGCTACAAGTCTGAAGCTATGACAGGTCTGTTCTTGCTCTGCCATCAATCCCAGCTGCCTGTTTATGGCCTGCAACTAACATTGCTCCAGTGCTCCCTAAGCTGCTGGCATGTATTCTTCCTTGCCAAAAGGGATATCATCTGTTCCAGAGTATTTGGTAAATCACAGAGGAATTAAAAAGGGATAAAAGAATTGAAGGACATTCAACAAGAGATTATCCTGCATAAATTTTATTTGTCCAGTTTGCAGAAAACAGGGAACAGACTCAGAAGGGAAAGAACACTTTTGAAACTCTTAAAAGTTGAATTCCATGGCTTGTACCTCCCTATCATTGGTTTCAACACCCAGTGTGCCCTTGGAGACTTCTGTGAGATACAATTGAGATAAAAGAATTGAAGGACATTCAACAAGAGATTATCCTGCATAAATTTTATTTGTCCAGTTTGCAGAAAACAGGGAACAGACTCAGAAGGGAAAGAACACTTTTGAAACTCTTAAAAGTTGAATTCCATGGCTTGTACCTCCCTATCATTGGTTTCAACACCCAGTGTGCCCTTGGAGACTTCTGTGAGATACAAAGGCATACTGTAGTGCTACTTTGAGTGAGGAAATGTCAAAACTGCCACTATATTTGATAGGCTTACAAGAGCAGAAGTGGAATAAATGGGCTTTGATTTCACTTCATATCCAAGAAGAGAGATGGATGTAGAGAAATGGCAAGGGCTTTGTGTGTAATGGCTATTGTGAGAGCTGTCATGTACTGCAGCCATGAATCAGAAAGTTTGGTAGCAGATGCTGCCAGACACTTCAAAAGTAAAAATATTCACTTTGAAAGATGATGCTCTGCCTTCAGTTAGTTAATATGGACCAAATGATTGTTAATTATTTGTTTCCCCACAAACTCGGTATTAAAGACAGCACCAGCTTTACAGTGACACATCTTCACTGTCTCCAGAGAAACTACCCAACTGCCAGATCACATCCAACAGATGTGAGCAACAATCCACCTTCCTAACTAGTAAAAAGTTATCCTTGTTTGTGTGTGAGATGGCAGGCAGAAAAGACAGTCTTCTGAAATGGAAATAAAGTCTATACTTGTTTATCTGGTTCACAGCTAGAATTACTCTTGAATCTAAAGGTATTACAAGCAAAAGTGAAAGCTGTAATTGCATTAACCCAAGGACATCCCAAGATTATCAGATTTTCCAGTTACCACCACCAGAGGCTTGTAAAGGAGTTGACTTAATCCATCATTATTGCTGAACTGCAGAAAATTAAAGACTTCTTAATTCTCAGTGTGACACATCCCTCTTCCCATGGGTAGTGAACTGTTTGCATGTGTACAGTGCTATCCACCCCGCAGCCCAAGATAAACTCTTGTAGGTTTTCAACCCTTTTCAGATGAGGTGGAATCTTTAGCTCAAACTGCTGAATGAAACAGATTTAGAGCACTGTATTTAGAGAAAAAATACTCTCTCTGAAGCAAATTATGAGGTTATAAAGAATCGTTAATTGTGGTTATAGCATAGGAGACATTTCATTCACCATCCTATGTTATAGAGCATTTAATCCAAACAGAAGTTTCCATTTGAACAAATTTATGTTTTGATCTCCAAAACGGTGCAGGACAAAGTGGTTTCTCCCAAAAAAAAAAAAAAAGAAAAAAATACAACTCACGAAACCCACCAACCAGAAAACCCCAAACAATTCCAACCATTCACATATGCCTTTTGGTCCCTTATGACTGTCTCTTTGAAAGCTTGACTCACAGCCTGCAGCGAACAAGGACCTTTCCTTCCAAATAAAAAGAGAAGAGCAAGAAAATAATTGCTTTTATCTCAGCAAGAGTGGACTGCAATCACACAATGTGCATGACTGACAGAGGCTGGTTTCCCACTGCGCCTAATTTGCTAAGGATGCCATCCCTTGACCGCCACAGGATTGACTTAGTCCACAGTGAGGTGTGCTCAGAGCTCTGCTGAGCTCTAACCTCTCCAACACAAACTGAAAGCCTTCACACCAAGATTTACAGAGGCTACAAGGAGGACACGGCCGGAAATAACTGTTTTTCCTTGACTGAAAAAAATCAACACCTGCCCTCACATCAGAGTTCTGAAAGTTTCCATAGCGAGGCAGGTCAGAAATTGAATTTTTAGACATGTTCCCAAACTGATTTCAGCAACTGAAGATAAGCAGACTCCTGAGAAGCAGCAATGCCAGGTGGAACTGTTCACCTCTGTGGACACTTTCCACAGCCCTTAGAAGAGTGGGTACAAAGGCAAGTGTAAAGCACACAGCTCCAGGTCTTTATACAAGGGGGCAGTTTACATTTCACAAACAGAACTTCCCTAAAGGAAATCAACTTGCCCAATACCACAGGATAGAAAGTAGCAATCAATCATTCCCGTTTCAGCTAATAAGGGTAAATTTTCTACTGTCTTGACAAATAGAAACTTCTGCCAATTATTGTGTGTGAACCACCAGCCAATGCTAGAAAGAACAGAAGGCTAGGCTGCCATTCCTTTAATTTCCTTTCATTTAAAACTCATTAATACAAATAAATTTGAAGTAGTTGGGGATCTAGCCAGCATTGAAACCCAAGCAATTTTATTTACAATAAATATCTGCTATCTTGGTGCTACACACTCACCAGGACAATGCTTAACACACTGTGATACAGGTGATAAACACAAGCAGTGAGTATCAAAGAAGAGAAAGGCATTTGTAATCCATTCATCTTTAAAGAGAAAAAAAAAGTTAACACTGCTCCACACAGCAATTAAAATCTGAACAGTTGGAAGAATAAAGCAAAAATAAAAAATCAAGGCAGGCTTGTGGAAAGGGAGAGAATAAAATAAAACAAACAAACAAACACTACCACAAAAACACAAACCCACAGGAAATATCTGATGCACTAGTCCTATTAATAGCATAAAAGTCACTGGCAGATACTATCACCCAGCATTTGTTAATTAACTGCAGATACACAGATACAGGGGGCTTGAAAGTGCAAAGAACGAATGGACTGCACAAATTGGCTCTTTGCAGAGAACACTGTGCTTCGTACAAGGATATAGCATCTAAATTAGCCAGCAGCACTGCCTGAGTCAGAGAAAACCTCCAGTTAAACAAATTCTGGAGTCCCCACCAAGACCCATTCACTTTTTATGTGTGTATGCCTATGATTTTCCAAGCAATGAGTAAAAACAACCTATCTGAAAGGCTTTTATAGAGAAAGACTGCAAAGCTTAGTGCATGTGACTTCCTAGGAAAATGAACGACATACTTCTGTGAAAACAGAATTTCAAGGTATCTACTTGGATTTATATTTTAGTTTAGTTTGTCACCCATCAGCATTATTCCCAAACAGTATTTGTTCATGTAGAAGCATTCAGATAATTTTCTTTCTCATCACAGAAGGCTCTATGAACCTAACAAATAAACCAATGTTGACATACCTAAGCCTAGGGATTTATTGCACATTGCACATGTCTCTTCTGGAGACTTGTTGACAAATACTCAAACAGGCTCTGTGTCTTTGGCAGGATCCATGCAGTACATTTTTTACCCCCGATCTGTGTCATCTGTCATATGACCAGGTAGCACAGTAATTCAGTAAAAGGCAAGAAAACTAAAAAGTATTTCCACTTCTCTTTGCCAGGACTTATACATCACTATGTTAGTAGCCACTTTCTGTCATTTCCTTTGGAAAGTATTGTAATTCAGAAAAATGCCAAGCAACAGCAATAGGTCGTCAGTTTAAATTGTAAATAATGATTGACTTTGTTCTAATTTTTTTTCCCAACCATCCTTTAGGAATATGACATTGCCTGTGATGTCTGGTTAAAGGATTTAATTTTATTCAATAAAGAGACACGAATTGGAAGTCAAAAGCTTTTAGAAATAAATTGGCATGCACAGGCTGTGGGAAGCTCTGCAAATACTGGGTATTTATAGACCCATTTTTTTTTCTAGATGGAGAAGAGCAAATAAATTACAACAAACAATTTATTCAACATGATGTTGTTTGTTCATTTCCAGAATGTGAAAATAATCAGAAATTCATGAACAAATCATCAATTATTTTAATAAATCCAATTACATGCATTCTACCGTTCACTGTTCTAAGTGCTTTGCTTTGCAAAGAGACAAGACTTACATAAATGGTACACTTGCTTCCTTTCATCACAAGCAATCAGTCCTGAGTCAGCTAGGTTCAAAATTTATCCTTCTGTTTCAATGGAACTACTCTAAAAGTTAAATGTGTGCTTAAAAATTTTTTTTTTTTCCCAAAACAAGGCAACTTCAGTAAGTTAAGTACATGCTGACCCCCCTTATGGATCGCTGCTGTAGCAAGGTCTCTCATCTAATAACTTCAAGATGAAAAATGCACCATTTTCTTTTCCACTACTGAAGAAGCCTTTTCTCTCTGCCAAGGAAGGCCTTGTGGAACAAAGGACATCGAAGGCTGCAGCTGTAGTCTGAGTAATCACCACATACAACTAATATTTAGGGAAAACACACTGTTAGCATTTGCCCAACACTAACTGCAGCAGTGTATAAACACTTCACATGAAGGGTACAAGTTCTATAAAATTCATGGAGTTTAGAGTAGTTGAGTCCTAAATTTTAAAAGTATTTCTGCAGCTATCCACCCAGCCCACATCAGTGAAACAAGATGCAACTTTCAAAGTGATCAGAGTTTCTGAAAGTGTATCAGAGTTTCAGGGGAGGAGAGGGGATCAGGTCTTAGAGGCCATAAATTCTTCCTTGGTGACAGATTTTTTTAATATATTTCCTTCAGCTTTTCATTCCACAGCAGGTATAATAAAGACCTTGAGCTTCAGTATTTTTGCTTTCCCTCCTGCAGAAGTATTCTTGGTGTGGACACATGCCATGCCCTCTTAGCCTCAGGGGACTATTTGGGCGTCTAAAATTTAATGTTTATTGACAGAATGGCCTGATGTTCTACAGAAACAGCACAAGGAGGGCCTCCAGAAATTCTCTCTGCAACCCTAACTCTGCTCCTGCTAAAATAAACATTGAAAAATTCAATCTTTCCATCAGACCATTACCTAGGTCCTCTCATCCCAGGTGTTGCAGCTTTCCTCTGGCACTGGATCATATTGACTACAGGCCAACTTTACAGCAGACTTCTGCCAGAAAAGATAGTTCCACACTTCTGCCTGGAAGCTTTTTTCTTCCATCTACTTAGTTTTTGAGCTGGAAAGGGATTAGTTTTCAGGCAGGTCAGTCCTGGATCCAGCTCACCAGATGGCTACACAAACAAGGGTGGCAGAGAAGGGCAGGGAGTGGGAGGGAGCAGGATGCAGCCAGAGGAGATGAAGGTTTTTCAATGCCAGCCTGCACACTGGTTGGCTTGCTGAAGGACATTTAAGTGATCTGATCATTTCATTCTTCAGCTCCTAGAGAAGAGCTTGTATCTTCTTCAGGGTCAGTATCAATGAGATGACATCACTAATTTGGGCCATTTAATTGCAATTTAAACTGCTAAGCATTGTCCTCTCTGGTTAGGACAGCTCCCTCTTCCTTTCACAGTCTGTCTTAAAGAAGACATAATTGTTTCAGTATAGTGAGAACAGCATTACAGTGACCTCAGCTGCCCAAATACACCCAGACTCCTTTAGAGGTGAGTCTACCAATGCAATTCAGCTTTGCCTGTAATGACTCAAGGACTAAGAAACAAGGAGTAGAAAACAAAAAATTTTGTCAAAAACCTATCTCAAAGAAGGCATCCAGATTCCTTTCATGAATATGTCAGCATTATAAACTCATAGTAAAGTGTTAGTCACTAGGGTGTCTGAATGATTAAAACCTTCTGGGCTTCCAAGGCATTTTCTCTGCAGGAATTTGTCAAATCTTGTTCAGTTCACCTTTGGGAGCATTTAGAAGACAAATAATGTTACATACAATCTGGCCACTGTCAGATGCATTTATGCCATTTTAACAAGTCTCTCTCTCTTCCAGAGAACAAAATCAACACCATCCAGAAGGTAAGCAAACAATCACGTGCATAGTACCTGTCCATTTAATAGCCATCCATCTCTCAAGTATTACTGGTAAGTGGTATAGGTGGTAAAATTTGGGTTATATTTTGATAAAGTAACACTTTTTTTCAAGGCAAGAGTGACAGAGAGATTCCTGCTACTTAGACAGTAACAGATATTGAGGAAATTAGGAGAGACCTCCAGGGCAGAAATGGCATCATAAAAGTAAAATGAGCCAACACATCAACACCTACCTTACGTTTGTTTGTTGGGCAAACATACAAGTAGCTCAAAATAGTCTTCAGACCAACTTTATCATTCAGTTTCTCATATGTTGTCCCATAATCTGTTGACCTACAATTCAAGAGAGATTCTTGTAAGTGCAAACACTTAATCACAAAACCACAAGTCACTTGGCAGCTTTTCAATATAAGTCATGCTTTAAATAGCAGAATGGCTCTCCAGAGCTTTTTCAATGATTCATGTAGTATATAATGATACTTAATTATATACACACAGCATCATGTGCATGTTTATCATTTGCATTTAAATTAGATTAGGAAAAATTCAACCAGCATCTTCCCAAAGCATCTTAAACATGCACAATAAGAAATTCTACATTCTGCATACAGAAGATAATGATTGCCAGAAATGCCAAATAGCAGACAGCAAGAGACTAAGATTATCAGTTCATCATATACTCCAAGCTTGGACTGATTTTGTTAAGATGGTTCATGTCAGCATATTCCAAAGTAGCTTCTCTAACATTGACTAGCAGAAAGGATGGACACATGTGCTTTATGCTTGCCTTAAAAGCCACGATTCAGTAGAGAAAATAAAATATTTATGAAATGAGGGTTGCCCATAAAAACATTGACTACATGTCTTGGAGAAGAACAAAAACTGTGAACAAATAAGACTGTCCAGTGTCCCTGTAGGAGTTACTCTTAACATGTGCCTGCAACCAACATCAATCATCAGCAGAGCTTTTATCCATTGTACAGCTCATGCCTGCCTGAATTCTGTCCCAGTATCCCAGGGATTTAGATAATCAGCCCAGGCCAGTAGAGCTGGTGTCCACAAATTGCAGAAAGGGACACGTTTCTGGGTAAGAGACATTCAAAAGCATAACATATTACTGTATCTCATCTGCAACATGTACAAATGGGCCGATATAGAACTTCACTTGCAAGCAGTAACACGAATTTTCCCTTTTGCTAAGCACTCCAAAACCAGACATTCTGAAGTAAAATCTTGGCATTCGTTATTTGCAAGTTCTCTCCTCTCAGGGCAACAGTGGCTAAATTCACAAAGGTATTTAAGACCTTTAATGCTTACTCTTTTGTTTTTGTTTTTTTTTGTGGAATATAGAGGGTGGAAGATTTCTGAATCAAGTACCATACCTACATTCATATTATAGCTTCCGGGATTTCAGATTTTGCAATCAGTACATGAATAAAACAAGAAAGCAGCAGCTTAGGGTTTTATCCATGAAAGATGAATTGCACTAAAACTTGAATCTGCATTAAAGTTGAGTCCTTCTATTTAGGAACTTTATAGAAGCCTTTGCACATATCTGCCTGCTCATATAACAACTGCCCTATGATTTATGTCTATAGATTTCTCCTTCCCTCCAATAAACACACGCCCTCCTCCTGTGTGCATGTATGACCTTTGGTGTTTAGAACATTAACGTCAAATTCTCAGCTGCTGACTGATCTTTCCCTTTATAAGGTCATCTCTCTCAGGAGCACATATAAACTAACTGAGCTATTTCCTCAGAGGATTAAGGAGTAGGATTCTGTGCTGGTTGTTTCTTTTACTGAATATTTCAGAGATGCTCCAGAATCCAGGTGAGGGGATCCACAACAGGGTGCTGAACACAGCCTGGCCAAGGCCTGCAGCTTCCCTTTGTTACCTCACCCCACCTCACCACCCAGTCTTATCAGAAATGAGTATTTCTGCTGCTCTCTGCCTAAACCCAAAAGCTACCCTTTGTGAGGTTTCAGCTGACAAAGGCATGCAAAGAGAGTAAGGAATAAATCTGACCTGCTGAGCTAGGAAAAATATATTAATGAAATAATGCTGCTTTTTCTTATACCACAGACAATTCAAAATGGGATCCTTCAAAAGGGGATAGGAGCAAAGAAAATCTGAGACATAAAACTTGCTTTGAAATTGTTCAAGAAAGGCAGCCAGTACCCCTGCCACAACACAGCAAAATTATGTCAACAGCCTATAGTAATAGTAGTCTCAGAATTGCCAGCCACTTCTTACTTCAAGTCTCTAGGCAATTGTTTTGCATTCACAGCTTTATTTACAGGTAACACTCTATACAGATGGAAGCGTCTGCTTCTGTCAACATCCATAAAAGAAACTGAAAGATTTAAAAGCTTAGAAAAACATAATTTTTTTTCCAGATGAACAAATTCACAAGCAATCAAAGCAGCTACTATTGGATCTTACTCTCATTATTGTGTTCTAAACTGATGATAGCTAGTCCTTATACCTTCCCATTTACCAGTTTTTTCTTTTGTACCACTTTACAATTACGCTTAATTTTAACAGGGGTGAGGTGGGGAGGGGGAAAATGTTATATATACAAGAGCAGATAGGCATCCATAAGTGTTTTAACACAAAGAAATGGTGATATAAACATTTGCAGAGCAATGGGAAAAAAGAATTATATCAAAGGAACCATGCATGAGAATATTCCCTGCATACATCGGAAGTCTCTGTTGGGATCTAACCCAGGCGTATCACCAACCTGCATTTGTCTTATTTCTTTTATATATATATATGCATGTATACTAGCAGGCACTGATTAGCAGCCTAGATAACGAGCTTTCTTTATCTTATTAAATGGGTGTATAAAGCAGCATGAGACTCCAAACCCATAAAAACACATCAGCCATCGGATGGCCCAGGAAGCCAGCCTAACCTGGAAGAGCTGCAAAAGACAGATGCCCCTCAGCAGGGTGCAGGCATTAATGACAGAGTAGGATCAACAAATTCAATCCCAGTTATCTGAAGGGGAAAGGATATGCAGTAACCAGCATCTCCACATTTTGTGTGGAAGGCTGCTCCTCTAAAGTTCTGCAGAGAGAAATCAGTTTTAGTCCATCTGTATAACATGAGCAAGCAAATGCCTGGAGAAATCATTGTAAAGCACTAAACCCAGGACTTGCAGAGCTGAAAACACAAAAATAAACTATGCCCTCTAAATAGCTGCAGCTAATGGAATAACTATATGTAAATGAGTGAACATTAAGCCCTGTTTTATTGTGTCTTGAGCAGACACGTGTGTTGCAACGGTGTCTCAAATTGTTTGGGGGGAGAAGGGGGATGTGAGTGGTACGTTGTGGATGTCACTGAAAGGCAGATGACAGTAGAATGACATTCAGAAAATAAAAGTGTTTAGATTCAGTTCTGAACTTCACACCTGTCCCACCATATTAGTTGTAATTGCTATCATTAAATCCCAGATTTTACCAGTAGCTGTTTAAAATCCTACTCCCTATTTTTTCAGTAAAGCAGAAGACAATGCAAGAAGATAAACATTTTCATGATTACTAGCTCATTTCACAGTATAAAAATACACCAGAATTGTGGGATTGAAGCTCTGGCCTCCCCAGTAATAAATTAAAACAAAACTAGAAACATGTAAAATAATTTCTGTTTTGCAAACTATTTGCAAGAAAGCTGACATTTAAATAACTTCATTATTATTCATTGACAGGGCTTTTCCCTCTCCTCCCGTCAGGGTAAATGACATTTCTATTACAGTATTATAATAAACTCCTGCACATTTTAAATAAAGTCACTGAATTCCATTAGTCCACCTACTGTCATGAATATATCTCAATCCATTCCTACCAATATTTCACAATCATAATAGGCATTCTGAATCAACCAGCAACATGAACCCTATGGAAATTTTCTTCTTTCTCAAGGAGCACAGACTGACATTCAGAGTACTGTCAGCTTGAATATATAGATTAAATAAGATTCAATAAATTCCCTAGCAAGTTGCTGTTTTCTCCTTTGTTACAAATTTAAGGTTGCCTGTAGTTATTTTACATTAGATGCTGAAGACTTGAAGAACTGAACAGTTGATCATTTGGTCAGAAGGCCTTTTTTTTTTTTTTTTTTTTTTTTGCATCAAGATCTTTCCAGAACACTCTGTGAGAAAAAACCCATTACTTGCAGACTTTAAGCTGTCTCATGTCTCCTGCTTATTGAGTACAGCTTTCTTCCCATGTTAACAGATTAAGTTACTTGTTATAACACACATCATTAAGAAGCAATCACTTTAATTGGCACCATTTACTTTTTTTTTTCTTTTCCCACCAGTTACGCCTGGTTTTCACATATTAACTTGACTGCTTCCCCCAGCTCCACCATGAGAACACTGCATTTCATGTCCTTATCTCCTCTCCTTCCTCCACAGTTCAGTTTGCTGCTCTGTGGTCCAAGTGGCAGCCAGGACCAGCAGCGCCTGTGCTGTGGTCTGGGAGCAGCAGAGCAGGGCAGCCTGTCCTGACCAGGAGCACTGACAGAGATGGGCTCTGGCCTTTTGCTCCTTCTGCACATGAATTCACCCCTGGCACAAGCCAGGCTTTTTTAGTTAAGCAATGACGATTAGATCTTGTGTTCCAACCTGACACATAACTGAGTTTGCCACCTGGTTTGCCTCCAAAGGGCATGGCCAGGTGAGCTCAAGATTTGCCAGTTGCTATCGTATTAATCTCTGCAAGAGCAGATTTTTGGACAGAAGCCTTTCAGATCACAGAAGGCAGAACTGCAGAGCCACAGGCTACACTTATAAAAGGCTTTCAAATGAACAAGTTTTTTAACAAAGGAATAATTAAGACATTAAAAGTGATCTTTCATGTCTGAATGCAAAAAATACTGGAGCTGGTAATTCTTGCATTCCTGTTTGCAGTGTTTTAGGCCTATTTGTAATCTCTGCTGTAGAGTTGCTGAATTTTGCACTCTTTTTTTCATTGGGGACACTTTGAGGTTGAGATGCTATTCCTTCATCGCTTAAATTGAAACTCTTTACTTTGGTTTCATAGCCAGGCAGTAAAGCTTCCCATTGATTTTTGCCACACCACCATGTTTCACAAAAGCTAGTAATGTCAAAGTCTTCTTCAACAGCTGGCCATTTATGTTCACATGTTCCTCCTGTTAAGCCCTTCACAAGGCATTGATAGATATCACTTCTGGTCTAATGCCTCTTTTGATTTAACTCCTTCATGTGCAACCCTGCTATTTTTTCCAGAAAGTAATAATGCCTGATCTCAGTTTCTCAGGGTGAAACTTTATTTTCACAAAGTAATTATTTATTTTCATAGAAAGTTACTTGTGCTTTGCAAATTACCTTGCTTCACCCAGACACTTCTCACCACTGTCTGTCATTTTAATTCATTGTATAAATAATTCCCCAAGGCTTTTCACATTTCTAATGGGATCTGTTTGCTTAGCTCATGGAGACTGACACATTTTGAATAGAGTTATACAATTCCACCTGGAAAAGCAATTGCAAGATATAAACACAGTAAGTCCTGTGTCCTTGGACAAAATTTCAATATAGAAAAGAGCTTCCTAAGAGTATTTTAAGACTTTGCTTCAAAAGGGTAATGGTCTGACAGCAGTGCCAAGCCAAACAATTGGTCAGCACTTCTTTAAACATCTGTAACAGCACTTCACATGTCACAACATTAAAACACTTCAGATTTATCCAGGCAGGTTAAAATTAAATTTTTTGATGTCTCCAGCATAAAGAAAAATAAGGTATTTCAAAACTCAAGGGACCCACATGCCTCACTCCCTAAGTGAACACATTTGTGATTACTTTTTTCTCAGGAGGCCCTCAGCAGGCTGGCAAATAATACTGTTCCCCCTGCCTAGGTGGGCAAACAGAGGGAAAGACTAGATAACTAATCCTACATTTGAAGGAAGTCTGTGACAGAGCCAAATTCAAGTCCCCTCAGGCTCCACCATCTTCCCATTCCATCCTGACAGTTTAAAATTTTCTGGGGTTTTGTGAGTGCAAATAAGGACTGGAAGAAGTCTTGCTATTAATGGTAAAATGAAGAAGTACAAAATTAAGAACAGTTTAAATAGGCATTTCAGAACAGATTCAAACCTCCATTTTGAAAATATTTTCTTCCAGTCTCAGCTGTGATGTAGGTTTTACTCGAAATTAAGTCATAAATTTGTATGAGTTTAATAATGTGTATTTTTTTTCCACTCATGGGAAGCATTTTCTCATCATAAAGTTTCCCACCTGCAGAAGCCACCAAAAAGACTTGGAGAGGGAGTAAAAAAATTACAAAGAAACAATAGGAAACTATTAAATTGACATTTCTCTGCATAATCAGTTAAAGTAATTCAATTTTCTTCTTTTCATTTTCAATCAACTTTTATTTGGAGTATTGTAAATGAACAGAAACCTACACACTCAAATTTCTTGTAATTTTTGGCTTAATATAGTTCAGCTGATTATTGCTATAAATAATTTAAAGATGTGACAAGCAGGAGAAGCAGCTCATATTTTATCATCCAATCCCCATTCTAACTATTGCATTGGATAATTTTTCAAAATGTGACCCAATTCAGAAAGAAAGAATATAGGGAAGTGAGAGGGCCATGAGTTGTCATTTGCAGGTGACACAGATGAGCTTCCTCTCTCCTTCAATTAATGGGTCAAGAAAAATAAATCTGCCAAATTTGCCTTCCATGCTGTTCCAGTCAGGTTACCAACTCAGGGAAGCAGAGAATATTTGTTCCTCTGTCAAGGTCAACAAGAATTTGGTCAAGAAGTCATGGGATGATGACAGTGGGAATATTCCAACAGGAGACAAGACAGCTTCTATGGGATGAAAGGAAATTGTGCAATCAGGGTGAGGTTATTTCTTACTCTTATCTGTGTCAGATGAAAGGTGAAAGAAATGGTCAGTTATGATGAACATGCAAGAGTTCCCAGTTGGACAAGCCAGAAGAGCAAATCCATTCATCCCATAATGCACAGCATTAGACAGCAGCAAGACTTATGACAGTTAAACGCAAGGACAGGGAAAAGAAGAATTCTCCTAATAATCAGGGCAGCACACAAATGAGAACCATTATCCTGGTTTTGGCTGGGACAGTGCTCATTTCTCCTTAGCAGCTGGTCCAGAGTTCTGTTTTGGATTCAGCATGAGAATAATGTTGGTAATAGAAAAACATTTTGGCTGTGGTTGAGTGGGGCCTATGCTAAGCCAAGGACTAGTTAGTGTCAGTAAGAAAGTGCACAAAAAGCTGAGAGGAAGCACAGCCAGGACAGCTGACCCAAACTGGCCAAAGGGATATTTTAACCATCATGCCAGGTTTATTTAAACTGGGGGAGTTACTTGGAAGAAAGGCCAATCTCGTTTTGGGAACAATTTGGTGTCTGTTAGCAGGTGGTGATCAATGGTATTGAGCATCACTTGTTTTTCTTGGGGGTTACCTCTCTCTCTCCCTCCATCTCCTCCCTTCCTTTAATTGTTATATTTTACTTTGTTTCAATAACTTTTCTTGTCTCAAGGGATGAGTTTGGGAGTTTTATTTCTGATTCTCCTCCATATCCTACTGGGGTGGGGGTGAGTGAGAGAGCAGTTGGGGTTAAACCACACCAACTGGCTGGCAGGACTGAAAATAGACATAAAGTCTCTGCAATTGCCCAAGCATGAGGCTCTAAGTCTTGTAAGTGCTTTTTTATCACCTGAAAGCTTGGACAGTGGTGCTGAATAGGCTTAAGTACTCTTGTCCTGAGATCAGAATTATCCACCTGAATTGATCTGCACTGCTCTTGCTGTGATGCAAACCTTGTCTCTCTGAAGTGCTAAAGACTGGCTGATATCTATTCTGCTAAAGCATAGCATTCTTTGCAGAGATCAATCACAGCTGTACAAGCCATAGTGAACAACCCTTGGAACAAACTAATCCATGTTGTTCACTCAGCTTCTTCTGGAGACACCTGGTAAATTCGCTGGAAAATAAAACCTGGAGAGGAAATAGTCTGTGGCACACAAAATCAATAGTACAGAATCAAAAATATAATGAGGTAAAGCTAAAACACCAATGTACATGTATCTGTTTTAACTCTGGTGACGTGTATTCCATTGCATAATTCCTCTTCAGATCCTCCTATCTTACCAAACTAGCCATGGAACAGCATAACTCAGAACAAACTTCCATGTGAAATAATATAGAGACTTCCAAGCTTGTAAGATGTCACTAAACAACTTTTTAAACATCAGTTTCTCATGCCACTGCCTTTTATAGCAGAAGTAGCATTCCACTCTATTGTGGAGAAGAGCTTTTTATCTTCAGGCTTCAGAGACATTGCTGCATAAAGGTTGGATACCCAAAGAAAAGAGCAACATCAAATATTTTAGCCTGAAAAAAGATCAAATTTGGATTAGATGGGAATGATGCACTTTTCCCCTTCCTCCCTTTTACAGCTTCTCTAATTTTAGATGTCCGTCTCGTCTTGTTAGATCAGTAAAACCCCCTCTAACTGCACAGTGTAATGGTTTCTCATGTCAGCAGGATGAGAACAGAAGATTCTGGCAGTTGATAAAATCCATATTCAGATTCCCCACTCCTCTGCCTGCTGATCAGAGATCAAATCCTGATCACACTCTCATGTAAATCCAAACCATTTACTGCATAGGTGCACCATCACAAACAGGGAACTGGATAGCTTCAATGATCAATTTTCCCTTGCTTGGAAGCAGTTGCTTCCAGGGAATCAGAAGGATCTTTGCTGTCAGAATGCAAGGCATGAAGATTTTTATTTCAAGTGTACAATTATCGAGCTTTTGTGTGAAAAATAACGCACCGAGATTTGACTGGACTCTGTTCTGGAAGTGTTTCCAAGGCACTGTTTCACAGGAGTAGACTGTAAATTCACTATTTGCTATGGGGAATCCCATTTTGGGGGTCAGCTACATTCTGGAACCCCTCTCTGCTGTGCTAAGTGACCACTTGCACGATTAGCTCTGGAAAAGGGGATGGGATGTCAAGAGCAGAGGACTTTGGAAAAATAACTGTGGAGTTACCACCTATTTTGCCTGGTTACCAGACTCCCCGGCAAGGCTGGTGTTTGCCACTAAGGGGAAGGAACTGGGTATTTCCTCTCCATTGCCTGAGCAGAAGACGAGATGACTTTCCAGAAATTTCCCCATCAAATTCTCTTTCAGCTTCTCACCTCCATGTGGCCTCAAAGACTCATCTCCAGTCCCTCAGTGAGTGAAGCAGCAAAAGTCAAGAGCAGGGTAGGGAGGCTGGCAACCACAGCCCCTTTAGCTGCTCTAATCCAGGGCTGGGTGAAAGCCAGCAGTGAGAAACAAAGGAGCGGCCATCAAAGCAAGACCTCCACTTGACCCTCTCAGTGAAAGGCTCAAGAGGCTGGCTCAAGTGGTGCTCTGGCTGAAACATCAGAGCCGTCTCTCCTGCTCTTCTTAGGAGTCATTTTGCGCCACAGCATCTGGATGCGCACGGGAAGGAACAGTAACTCCACTAATTTTTGGCAGCTAATGGATATATACCACAAATATAATACCAAACATACCAAAGGCTGACAGGTTATTGATGCTCACTCATGTGATGGTGTGTATGATCCAAGCATTTTCTCTGTCCCTAAGTCCATAGTACTGGTTTTCAACAATTTTCCATTTGCCATTACAACATTATTTTCAGTGAGAGACCCCGAAGGAAGGAATGAAAGTTTATGGACAACAGGCTTTTTCCTTGTCACCTTGAGGGAATTTTGGGGGATCAGTGGAATATAAGTGGAAGAGCACCAGTCTGCAAGATCTTATCCACCTGACTCATTTGTTAAAACAAACAAGCAGGGTAGGATGCAAATTGCTGTCCTTCCTTCCTTCATCAGGGTGGTGAACACTGCAACACTGCAACTCAGAATGCAGCTATTCCCACAGGCCCAGCCTCTCTCAAGGCTTATGGTCATCAACAAAACAAATCTCAGCCTAGCTGTGCTGGATATTAAAGTCATTTTTCCATATGTTTAAATCAAAAGCTGCCTTTTAAATTAGGATTGAGAATGACTTACGATTCTTCTTGCCATATGTTTACAGGGGCATACTGACATCAGCCAAGCCTTAATGCTGAATTTTTGCCCATAAAGTGGTTCCTTGAGTGTTGATTCTTCCCATTTTCACCCCAGCCTGGTGTAAATCACACAAATAGCAGGGACTGGAGCCCAGCAATCATCACGCTATTAACTTTCTAATTGATGGTAATGGCCAGAATAAATTTCAGGCACCCCAAGGGGTGGTTAATGGATTTTGTAGCTTGAGGGCAGAACAACAGGAAGCCTTTCCATTAATCAAGGAGATGAGACAACCATACATGTCCTACACTTCCCACCCCATCATAACACTGAGGTCATTGCAGCTTTGCTAAAAAAACCCTCACGGCAGGCTGAGCTCAGTTAGAAAGTTTGACACACTCGTTCAGCAGAGCTGCCTTAGCATCCACAGCCACATTATACATCCAGAAAGCCACTTTATCCCACCTCCAATTAAGAGTAGGGAGCAGTTTTACTGTGCCATAAATGCATTGCAGGTCTTCTGCAGGGTATGTACTAAAAGCCAGAGAAAAGATTTTCTGGCTAGCACCATCCAGGCATTTGCAACACAATATGCAATCTTCATTCTATCCTGCCAGTGCAAATCAACAGCTAGAAAGCTTAAAAGATCCAGACAGCCCAAGACATTATTGTTAAAATCACTGTCCAAGCCCCTTAGTTGTTATAATGGAGTAACTCCCAAGGACCAGTAGCATTTTAAAACCAGCTAAAAATGTGCTTCATGCATTAATTCATACTAAAGTTAGTGGGAAGATGCAGTCCCTCAGCCAATACTATTTTTTTTTGCCTTGCTTTAAAATATCATTATTCCCAAAAACTGGATGGAGTAAGAATACAGGAGAGAAAGAGATTAAATTTAAAAAATAGTAATTCAGAGTGTTTCATTTCACTTGTACCAGCGTTAGCATTATCCATTCAATTGAATATTTTATGACACAGTCTGGCTATCACCCTACAGGAAAAAAAGCTCCAATGAAACAAGGAGAAAAATCAAAATGAAACACACTTTCAGTTTCAGATTATTCCTACATTTTCTGTCAAAATTTCATTTTTAAAATATTGCTGAAGATTTATCTGAATAATGCTGCATTTCCCAGAAGAAAATTGTTCTACTGGAAGGGTTTTCAATTCATTCTCTGAGTCCAAGCAGTGAACACACTGAGCTGCTAGCTCGACTCTTAGCACACCACAGGACCTAAGAAAGAATTTGTTGTTGCTGGATGTAAAAGCTGTGCTACTGGACTACTCTACTCAAGAATCACTAATTAATGCTTTTAAGCAGACAAATACAATGAGTGTTACTGTTTTTCTTTTTAAAGCATTTGGAGTGATGCAGTTCTACCATTTGTGTCAGCTGCAAATAACAGACAACACCCAGAGCCGCGCAGCTTTACTTTGCTCCTCTTGGTTGGTATAAGAATATTTATCACCATGTATCTCAAGGATCAGTGGGGTTATAAAGCATGCTATTTATAGCTACTCTTGGGGTATGGAGCAGGTGACACCAGTTTGTTCCTCTGACATCTAACCTTAGGTCAACTCCAGTAGCAGAAGATGGATTTTTACAGGAAATGAAATGAAAGTACACAGCAGAAGATTAATACTGTTTTCCAGGCCTGCAGAGAATGCATGCTCCCTATCACTCTGCAGGAAAAATGGTCAGGAGCTTGTGCTGTGTGTTAAGAATAGAGCAAGCTGTGGTCAAGGTGAGGTGTTCAAACAGTCCATTAGCAAACTGATACACTGGCATCTGGGCAGGGAGGAATTGCAGGCTGACAGTCTAGAAATGAGCTCAGCTCTTCGGGTTCTTTGATTTTGAGTCATCTTTAAGTCAGCACCAGCTACAGATAAAATGGGATTTGCTTTTATGTTAGTAGTAAAAGATAAAAGTAAGTTAAAGGATAAAAGTAAGTTAAAGCTTGGCTGTAAATTCCATATAAGAAACATTTAGCACAAGATCAGGTTACTATTTTGCCCTACATTGCAACAACATCTTATTTTAAATAAGTTTTCTGTTTGTGAAAATATAAGGACTGCAGACTGAAGCATCTTTTAAAGAGTCCCTGACACTAAAATCCTTACTGATGGGCCATATGCATCCACTACTCACAACCCACATTCCTAAACATCCTAAAAAAAAATTGACCAGAAGACTTATTTACCCCAAAAGCCATCTGTTTTTAATTTATTTGGAATTAAAATGAAAAGGAAGGTTTTTTCCAAAGATGTGGGTGTATAAAGACGTTAATTATACAATCTAGTCATTAAAACAATGTTACCAACAGGAGCTCAGCCAAGTACCTGAAAATTCTTTCCACCTTCTTATAACAGAGCTGTCATCCTCAGCCACCACCATCGCCCTTAATAAAGGTGTGTGTTCTAACATGCTCAAAAAATCACAGCTTTGCTAACCAAATTCCACACTTGACCACAAAAGCCCTACAAACCCCCAATGTCCCAAAACAGCAGGAAAAAGCCATGCTAATTTCACCTGTGTGAAAGCCAAGGCTGGTAGAAAAGAGTTGTTAATGACAAAAGGTTCCATTTGCACTTGGAATGGCAAAGGTCACACAGCTACATAACAATTATACCCTCAAAAAGGACCTTCATAAGTCCCCGGACATTTCTCTGAGAGATGGTTGCCAAGTCCTATCCTGCTGTGTGATAGAAAGTCACTGAAAAATGACTGTAAGTGGAAGGTCTTCAACTCAGTTTTGATTTATTGGTGCCCAATTAGAACAGACACTTTAAGGAACAGTTGCTGCGGTAGCCAAACACTGGAGCTGTGCCTCTGGGTGGAGGGGAAGGAAAGGAGGCAAGAACAGGCGCAAGATTTTACATGTGCAGTTCAAGTGGGAGCAGACATTCATGGATCACCCAACCCTCCTCTGAGCACTATCTAAGCACACACACACCTTCACCCCTGTCACACCCCCAGAAATCTCATCATTTGTTGGGTAAAGGTCCTGTGGCAGGTGAAACAAGACCAGACAACTGTGACCAATCCTTCTACGTCTTCACAGGTCAAATTCCTGCCAAAAATGCACTGAATTTCCCTTTTCAATAGATGAGAACTGGAGGACTGTAAATACATTAAAAAAGCATCTGTGATTTTTCACTGCTTCAGAATAAAGTTCCCTGTTCAGCTCATCTAATTTTTGGGTGAATAAGGCACCTTAACCTTCACATCATGTATAGGTTTTTCTGTCTCCATCCTTTTCCCCCTGTTTTAAAATTTATGGTTACCATTTAGGCTGATTTCAATTTCCATTAATAATACGTGCAACTGATGTACATTTAAGTGATTTTAATCATGTTGTAGTGACAGGTTTAGCTTAAAGCAGGGCTTCACTTAGAACTATCAAGTAAATTTCTCTTGAAAAGGTCAGTTTAACATTTAACAGGAGGGCCCATTCCAGACAAATTAGAATTTGCTCCACTTGCTTCAACTGCAAACACTTTCCAGGCTGACTTCAAGAGAGGCATGTCAAGCAAAAGAGAAAAGTGTCAGGCACTCAAGAGAGAAGGTTCAGCCAGCCCAAGGACTGCTCAGACATGTGGCCAAAACTGAGATATTCCTGCCCCACTGTTCAAGATCTGGGCCAGACCATCCCACAGAAAGTAGGGAAGGCAGAGCTGGGACAGTTTGGCCAAGCCCCTGACAAGTCAGATTTCTTATTTCTAATTGCTGCAGCAACAGGGAGCAGCTTTCTGTGTGAGAGAGGGGTTATTGGGTGTGCATCCCATGAGGATTTGCTATTGTTCCTGTGCCTGCCAGAGACATTTGGGCTTTCCAGGGGAGCAGCACAATGAGCAGAGAGGCAACACCTGTCATGCTGTCTCAGTGGCACTCTCAGCAGTTGCCCAATTCCATGCACACTGCAGCTGGTGACAGCTGGAATCATCACAAATGAAAGCCAAGAAATAAGCCTGTGCTTGTAGCATGTGAATCCTTGAACCAGAACCTCTAGAGAGCACAGTGACATCAGATCTTGTGGTACCCCCACATTGCTGATGAGCCTTTCACTGTCAACAGTAAAGCAGAGCCTGTAACCTCCTGTTCCTGTGGCACCCGTACAAGAATGTAACAGGTCCTAGTAGATCTTTCTCATTGAAAATAAATTTTCCCTAAGGATGTTCTCCATCAGGTGACAGTTTCTGAATAAAATCAAAATATCCTCCAGGGACCTGTCCAGCCTTTCTAGTACCTGGCTGAATGACATCATCCATTCAGTGACAGGTTTCACAGTCTATTTTAATACCAGGTTTTACTAGTTTCAAAAATGCAAAATTCCTCATAAAACAGAAATTCTGTTTGTCTAGACAGCCAAGTAAGTTTGTCCAGACAGCTAAGTAAGTTCATCATGGTGTAAATTTCCCTTGACAACTCCCAAGTTCTTCAGAAGTCCTGGAGAAGCCTCCAAGAGTATTTTTGACATTTGTGCTGTCACACTTCCTGAACAACTTCACAGGTTTGCGCTTCTGCCTAGAAAGAGTGGTTGGGGAAAAAAACCAAACCCAACAAAAGTAACAAAACCCAGTAAAACCACAATAAAACAGAAAACAAAGCTAAATACACACAAACACAGTGTTTGAAAATTCAGGGATAAAACTGAAACTTAAATCAGTCATTTGCAGGGTAACTTGGAAATGCTTCAGACACGTTTTCACTTTAGAAAATGCCAACCTGCCAAAGCAAACCTTTTCCTGAAGGGAATTTCCTTGCAGAACATCAGGAGGAGCAGATTTTTTTAGTTCTGAGATGTGAGAGGTCCAGGTTTTGTTGGGAAGAGAAGACAGCACTCAGCAGAACAGTCAGCAAAAGCACTGATGCATCTCTAGCTGTCTAAGCATTGGAACAACAGCTGGGGCTGTTACTGCAGCAACCACCAATACACTGAAATTACTTCCAAGCAAATCCTCCTTTACAGCAAGGCAAACACTGAGATGCAGCCATTCTCAAATAATACAAAATTTCAATCTAGGAGCATCCTCCATCTGAAGAGAGCTCTCTCAGCCACTGTACTACTAATTATTATGGGGTAGTGCTCTCCTTCACCCCTTTGAACTCTGCTTGTGTGTAGGACAGAGAAAGATATTTAATAATGCAACCACACTCATGATTATGGAGAAGAGTAATAGATTCACCAGCAATTTGACTAATCAAGCTGACAAAGTCATTGGGTTCAAAAAGGGAAAGACTCTCCCAGCAGCAGTTCATTAAAACAAAAATGAAATTCTGCACATTTCCAGCGTAGCAAAATTTACTGGTTCAAAAGATGGAAGAAAAAGGAATAACCTGGCTAATCTCAACTATCAGCAAGAAAAATCAGGTATAGGGTGCAGCTGAGACTGGATTGACTCTTTTTAACTTGATTACAGACAATGAGCAAAGAAAATGTGCAAAGAGGAGGTTCTGCAAGGAAAGCCCTTGCACCTAGAACCAGTTATGTCAGGGGATTGTAAACAGTGTTTGAATGTGACAGGGATTCTCACAGCAATGGAGGCAGCTGTGGCTCTGAGGGAGGACCATGACAAACCTCAGAAAGTAAGCCAGAGTTTTTTAGGAGAAATGTGTGTTTGCAAGAAAAGCTAAAGCTACTGTGAAAATGGAAAGCTGATTCATCCACACACAGCACAGCAGTAGTCCCAAGAAGTTATCAACACTGTGTGAGGTTGCTGAGAGTCAAGGAACTCAGCCTGGGTGGCAGTGTGAGAATATATTAAAATAAGTGTCTTTTTTTGAGAATGTTTTATTTATGAGAGTAGAGCAGAACTGTTGAAGAGAATTAAATAAAACTCCTTTGATTTTATTTAGCATCTTACTTCATGTTAAAACTTAATGGGAAAAATCCTGAAGTTATTAACAGTTAAACTCTGTTTTATTGGATTCCTAAGCTGCTGACAGTTTTTATACAGGACATTTCAAAATGGTGTAAAAGATGAGATAGATGGGAGAAGCTGCTCCTGAAGAGAATGGAGGAAACAAGAAAACTTGGCTCAGGAAAAGCTACCTCTTAAATGGCCCTTAAGGACCATTAAGGGACATTGAGAGAATGAGGCAGAGGAAGGGCTTTAACCTGCAGGAGGGGAAGCAATTGTGCCTGCACAAGAAACATGTTACAACCCAAACTAGTTCAAACCACCCAGAAAATCCATCAGTAAGGTATCCAAGTGGGACAAACAATCCCAAACCCTGTAAACAGGTGGCCAGGAAAGAAGGTACTGGTGTTCCAAGACTGGCTTGAATGCTTGGTCTCTGATGCAGGACAGTAGAAGAGGGATTGAGGGTGGAAACTCAAATTTTGGAAACTCCAAAATTCCTTGTGGCAGCACCAGACACTGAAGCCCTTGCTACCAAAAAAAGAAAATCACCCTGAATTCTTCTGCCTTTGCATATGCCAGAGACACTTTTCATCCCAGTGGTGTACAGACACCAAAAGAAAAGAGCATATGTTACCAAATTCCTTCAGCCCTGTTGAAAAGCATGGAAGAACTTCAACTGCATTTAGGGCCTGGCTCAGGAACATAACCAAATCCTGCAGAACAGATGGAACCACCAATGCTGGGAGCTCTTATTGGCCAGGAAGTGGAGATAAGGCTAATCTTGGCACTGTAGTCCCACTCTCACATTCCGGGTATTTACAGTTCTTTGGGAATTTTCTGTGGATTCAATCCCCGTTTTTTATTGAGTTTCTATTCCCAAGGAAGGAGATATTTAACTGAAGCCTCTATTCCCAAAAATGATGTTGCTCAACTATCCAAGAAAAAAATGGACAGGCAAGGTAAATAAAATGCCTGTTGTCACTTTTTTGTCTGAACATGAACTGATCGAGCTCAAATGTATTTTCTGAGGGCTGTGCAAAGGTGAGGAGGTAAAGGAATCTTACTCTACAGGGAAACAGAGAGGGACAAGTGGACAACTCCAGTGATTGTACTTTCACTCCTGAAACATGAGGCCTCTACTGCCTCCATTAATTAAGGCTGTTGAGCTAGATCAGAGGCTGATCAGTCTTCAACCCCTTGTGCATAATTATTAACTCCTAGCTCACATTAATAAAACCTTGAACCAAACATCTCCTTTGGGTACTCTGAGAAGGAGAAACCAACTCAGCTAATTAGACAGAGTTGTCACAGCAGCTAATCAGCACACCTACATTCAGCCCAGTGATTGGTACCAGCTGGGAATCACTTCAAAATTTAACAGGGAATTAAGAAAGCACACCTTTGGGACCTGCTGGAAGAGAAGTCTTTGGCTGACAGAGCAAAAAAGATGCAGGAGATAAAGCAGTAGCTAAAAGTAAAGTTTGCTTTAGAGAATCAGGAGTGAAATCAGGTAAAACACACAAGAAGTGATTCTTGTGGCAATTGATAGATCATCTGATCTGCAGTGCTGGTGGGCAACGGAGCAGTAGTCTACTTTAGGGGAAGCACTAGTAAGAAAGCATCATAAATTAATCCCAGCCAGTCAGCCTAGAGTGCAGCAAATGACAGCACTGGAACACAAACAGTAAGTAAATCACATCTACCCCTGCCTGAGGACTGGGTCTAGATCTCTGTTCTCCACCTCCAGACAAACCCAGTCCTAGTCTATTATTTCAATTAATGGAGCAGTCTTTTTACACTGAATGAAGACATTATTACTTGTCTACTCTATGACTCTGACAGAAAGGCAACAGTAACAGTGGATCTTCCTTACTGTACCAATGGGCATTAACTCAGCTGATAGTGCTGACAAGTCCTGTCCGATTTACAGGCCGGTAAGTTCACCTCCTTGAGTGCAACCACCTCATTTTTGCAGGACTCTGTCTGTAGAAGAGTTATACTGCCATCCCTGCTCCTTCAAAGAATCTAGGCCTCTTGGCAGTTTATCTTTTTTCTTCCCCTTTGGCATTTAGACATTACAGAGTGATATTTTCAGATATAGCTGAGGTTCTGAACAGACTGTCCTGTGAGCTCTGTAAATCAGGAGCAGCAAGCTTGGGCCTTCTGGCAGGGCTACTGCCAGCTCATGATCTGAGCAGATGAGATTTGTCTGCCACAGGTCTCTGCCACAGCTGTACAGCACTGTCAGAGGCACACACTGGGCACAGCTGGTGCCTGCAAAACAGGGCAACCACCTGCATCCACTCACAGAACCACAAATGAGGAGAGGCTGTGGCACCCTGCTGCAGAGAAACAGGAGCTAAGCTTGGCCAGGAAACTCTTAACAGCTCCTGAGGGATGCCTAACATTTTTTTTCTTCCTCTTTTGTCTCCCAGAGAGGGCACAGTGACCCCAATAACACATAAGGACAACAGCCTTAGCTGGCCATTGATCAAACTTATCCACCCCCACCTATTTGATCCTCAGACAAATTCTTCCTTAAAATTTATCTCTGCCTTAACATCTCTGATTCCGTGGATGATAACCCTGTTCATATTGTTGAGGCAACTGAGTCTGATTCTTCATAGAGCCCTCTAAATTCAGTAATCTCTGTTATTAACTTTAGCACCTATTCACACCGCAAATCTCTCCTACAAATAGGATGCCAACACCAGAAGGTGTAAATTCCTCCAAGAATTAGGGCAGCAACCTGAGAGCCACTGCCTGATGTGCCAGCAACACTTCCTTCCCCACCGCATTGGGCTCACCCATGTGCTGTATCCACCCAAATCCCAGGATACTCAGCTGGAACAGCCACAGTGCAAGGGCTGTGCTCAAGGGTGGTACCTTACTGGTTGGTGCCCAAAGAAACAGAAAGGAGCCATTTTACAAATACTGATTCAAAAGAACTTTGTGGTCTTATGGACGGTAGAGAAAAGACAAAACGAATCAGACAACAAAAATTTTGTCTTTTTGGATAGGTAATGAGCCTGACCTAAAGCTTACTGAAATCTGCACAAGCCTTTCCAGAGACTTAATGATAGTTTATAGGAGAGTCTGTGTAATTGCCCTATATAATTACATAAAAGCCTGCTAGAGCTTTAGTGATTGAGAAGACAAATGTTTATGACATCTGCGTCCAAGAAAGTTCTGGAATGCTGTGTGATGTTCCAGAAAAAAATATATTACTTAGCTTTCAGAGCATCTTTAAAGCTTCTTAAAACTAACAAAGAAAACACCAAAAGCAGGGAGGCCAGAGAAGTAACATTTCAGAAAGGAAAGGAAGGGACAGGATGTGGCAGAACAGGATGACAATGCCCAGTGGGATGTCAAAGCATGCACATGATCACTGTCAAGTGTAGGCCAAATACACGTGTAAATTAAGGCTCTGAGGAATCTGAGATGTTGCTGATTCACTCAGCATCCTCTACCCCTTCCTGGATGCATTTGAGCTCATTAGGTGCAGCTGGAAGACATCAGCTCCTATGAGAAATAAATTGGGTGCCAGAATAAATGGAATTATGCAGGCAGATTTAGACCATGTGTACTTTCTTCTATGTGCCAATCTGAGGTACGGCCTCTTTGTAAAGTTTTCCAAATTAAGAAAAAGCCCACCACCAAAAACAACCCCAAAGTTGCTAACACAGGTGTCAGTGATCAGTCTAAGTTATAGGGGGAATTTCTGCATGAGGGCAGATGGACAGGGTGAGTGTTGGTACCATCCCATGCAAGGCATTACCTGCAGCAACTGAGAACAATGCTGGCAATAACCACAATCCCCTCCTCCCCAACTTTCCAGCAGAGAAAAGCTATTTTGCAGCCAGTAGAGGCTGACTCATCCCATCAGATGGTGAACTTCAGACCTTACAGAAGATAATGCTGCCTTTCAGATTTCACTCTCACAACAGAGAAGACACAGCTTACCAGAATTTTATTTCCTCTGCTTTTTCCTTTCTGACCAAGATTTCTACAGGTACTTTTGGAGTGGCTCGTTCTATCTTGAAGCTAGATTCAATTGTCTACCTCATGTTCAACAAGAAGAAGGAAGAGAAGCCACCAAATTCTTTCAGAAAATTCAACTAAGAAGCCAATAATGCCCCACTGTAGGTTCAGGCCCACAAATTAAATAGGAGTAACTGATGTTCTTTTAATCATGTTCCAAGCAACTGGGTCTTAAGAGTCAAGGTTGTTGCCACTTCTCTGAAAAGAAAAATATTTCAGAGGTGGTAGAGACAATCTGTTCAGCCTGCAAGCAATACAGAGGTGAAGATCATCCAAAACCATCACTCCTTTAGTCTTCCATTCTTCCATTCTCTAGTAAGCAGTGTGATACAAATGTACAACAGGACAAGTTTACAGCGGGGCCAGAATTTTTCTTAACTACAGAATGGAGCTTTCTGAAGTCACCCTTTTTACTTTCTTTATTCACTGAAAGGATAAAGCAATGTTTAAAGAGCAATCAATAGAACTCAAGAACACTCTGTTCTCCAGCTGCTTTATGAAGCTCCTTGCCCTAAAGGCTACACACAAGTGAAATTTTATGTCATTTACTACTTTGCCACTTTCACTCTCCAACATGCTGAGTGGCCAGTTCATTTAGAAGACCAAAAAGAGCTGGGTGAGTTTGCATTCATCACACAGTAAGATTTCAAAAATATAAAGAGGCGTAGGAAAAAGAAAGTGGATGGCTAAAGGCACAGAAAAACCTCTTCCTTCTCAAGCACTAATTCATTCTCTGCAGCTGACAGAGGCCAACAACCACCGGGTGCCTTCCAGTTGCCCACCCTCCTGGATACTAAAAGATTGTATCAGTTCAAATGGTGGATACATTCTGAGAAAAACAAACAAACCTCTCACATACACCCAGCAAGGGCTACTAAATACCTCCACTAAACACTTCTGGTGATTTAAAAAGTGGTGGAGACCGAAGTCAGTATCAGTTGAAAGGCTGCATCAAAACAGTAACACACATGGCTTGGCCTTGTTCTTACACCCTTGTCACCTTTACCGGCTGCAGGTTCACAGTGGAGATCCTGGATCAAGTGGATCTTTGATTCAATCCAAAACACCACTTGGTACAACTGCAGTGGATCTTCCTTGTTCAGAAATCAATTCTTAATGACTTGATGGAATTATTTATAATAAAAAAGGCTAGAGCAATAGTTATTATAACAGGAGTAAACAGCCTCACACATTCCCTCAGTTAAATGAGACACACTTGGATTATGGATTTGGTTTGGGGGTAAATTGCAGCATGCAGCTTCTCTGCATAAAAATTCCAGATCTTTCATTTTCTTCAAAACCAAACTGAAAACCACTTTTTTTCCCTTTTTTTTTGTAGAGCACTGATCAGCATTTCAGGAGTTACTATGCATTAGAGATAATCCACAAATATAAATGAGGCTATTATATCTCTATACATGTTCTGTTCATGCAATTTCAATAGAAATTCTGCAAATTAACAAGCCCTGTTTACTCAGAGCTTTATTACATCTTCTTTCTAAACCAATTCACTCAGCATGTTTCTTTTGAAACAAAAAATAGCTACTGAATGTAGGAGAAGCCAACTGCCAAGCCCAGTGTTTTCATAATTACACTAATAGAGGGCCTGAGGAATGAATTTATACTTATTACAATACTGACCATTATTTTCTAATGGGACATAGATTGAATAGATTTTACAGCTACATTAACTCTATTTCCACCCCCTTTTTCTGTTTATTTTGTGTTTTAATGATGTTAAAAAGCTAAGTGGTAATAGTAACCATCAAAGTAATATCAATAGTAAGGAGAGAAGCCTAACCAGGAGGGTGATGCTGCTTTTATATCACTGGACAGAAGTCATTTCTGGAGCTTGTGGGAAGTGGTGCTGTTTGACTCAGCTCACTGAATTAATACCAGCTTCTACAAGCAGAAGGGCTGAGTCCTCACACAACCCTTCTCATCTTAACCATGTCTAATCCTCTTTGCTCCAAAAATCAGATTTTCCCCCATCTCTCATCGGTATTTGTCATCCTTTACCTATCATGCGTAATCATCTGGCCACCTTATTCCACCATTCATATCTTCTTCCCTTTGTTATACCTCCCAAGTCACTATTCTAATAAGCAGACACCAAATTTGGTTCACTTGCAATTTTATGCATTTGCTGTATCCATGACCTTAGAAGAATGTTTCTGGTCTGTTTAATTTTATGCCTATTCTTTAATTCAAATTGACATTTCAGTTAGACACTTTAATTTTTGCCCAGAAATCCCATTTTGGGAAGAGTTTTATTGAAATTTGTATGCTGTCTTAAAAATCTTTACATGCCAAGTCAGTATCTTAAACATTTCAAAGTTCTAATTTCTTCAAAAATTCAGGTCCTGTCTCCTTAGCTTATAGAGTCATTGATCAGATCAATGCATTTCAGTCTTTTCACAGTGGGACATGAAGTCCAGTTTGTAGCATATTACACACTGTCCAGTCTCTCTCCATGCTCTAAGTAGATATTTCATAGTCCTGTAAGTTCAGCCTTCAGCCCCTGTCCTACTATTATTCTTTGTTAAACTGAAATACATTTTTTCAAGTGATCTCAGCTCACTAAGCCATCCATTTGCTCACTGTGACTACCTCAGGTCTCATTTTGATTCACTACCTTACCTGTCTCAAAACTTGGAAATTATACCAGATTTATCACCAGACTAATGGCAAAGAGGCCCTATATCACTGCACCTACAGCTAACCTTCCTGAATGTCATTAGAAATTCCTTGCCAGGAGAGGATTCCTTGCACATGACTTCTGGTTCTCATGAATTTGCTGATTCTTGATTATGTCTAGCCAAATATTTCGCTATCAAACAGCCACAAACCCATACAGTGACAGAACTCCAATCTCCAAAGCCCAGCCAGTATCCTGTTCCCTGAATCATGCAGCTCTCTCATATCACAGTAAGTTCATTCATACTCCTGCTCTCTCAGATCACAAACTGGGCTGATTAACGCACAAAGAAACACTAAATAAGAAGTAGAATCCCTGTTCTGAGTCCAGGGCCCTTTTGCTCCAATCAAACAAATTACTGTGTTGAGGAAGAAAAGTCAGGAGATTGAAAATAACTCCTCCAAGTCTCTCTTAAGGCAGCATTTGGCTTCCAAATGCTGTTGTGCATCATCTTAATAAAGCACTTAGGGAAATAAATCATAGGCTATTAAAACACTCATGACATCACAGTTGCTTCTTTGAGTAACATCCACATCTTGAATTTACAATACACGTGTGCTGAGTAGCTGGTGGAGCATAAAGAAAAATTTTTTAAAAAGAGCATTGGCTTCTTCCTTCTTTGGCTCCCTTACCAGAGATAAAGTCGACTGGCATTGTAATGTGCTTTTCTTACAAAAGAGTTAGCATTGTGAAAGCTGTTAACATACAGGGAGAGATTACAAAGAATAAGACCATTTACCTTTGAAAAGGGAACACTTAGAAGGAAAATTTACTGAGGTCTCTGGGTTTCTTTCTTACTACCTTCCCCGTGACTAGCCTCTAAATTTTATGCTGCCTCATAACAAGGAAGCACATCGAGCATTGGCAGGGAAGTGAAATTATATTTCCACAATGCCCGTAGTCAGTGCACACTGCTCACAGCCAAAGGAGGCCAGAGTCCCTGCAAGCCACAGATGTGCTCACTGGAAAGGGCCAACAGCCTATAAATGAGATAACTTACATTTTTAACTAGATAATAACATCATATGGCAAGTCATCAAAGCCCATGTTTTGGGGCATAAGCTGATTACTGCAGCAGTGCAAGAAAGAAAAGTTATCTCAAAGGTAGTAGGTTTCTTATTGAAAGTGTAACACTGCTAATAGCTGTCACTTACTGGGCACTGCTGGAGGCAGGCTAGGGAAAAAATCAGTCCCTCTTGAAAACTCTAGCAAGGAAAACTCATTTTGAGGAAGAACTATGCAAAATCTTCACATTATTACCTACTCCACAGAATGGCACTGCTTTCACTTAGGCAGCCCCACCAAGGAGGAACAGAAAGGCTCTAATTCTGCCTCCCTCACCTCACAGGAAACAGATGAACAGAGGAACTGAAAAGTTACAAACACAATTAGGAAAAAAAAAGCTTTTTTCATATTTCATAAAGAAAATAAAAATTTCATGTTGCTGCTACCTCTAGTGCTTTTCTCAGCATTGGCATACAGTCTGTGGTCATAAAACATCTGTGGTGTTTAAACTCCTTTGAAGGAGTTTAAAAGGAATCGGTTTGGTTCTCATTTCTTATTCTTTTGCAAGGATTAGCCTCTGTTGAGGCAAAATCCAAATTAACAATATCACACATTGACCCAAAGATGACAATCCACTCTGCCTGCAAAGACATACAAGAGTTTCTCATGGATCTCTTAGGCAGGGGAAGAGAATATATCAGACATCTGGCTTGGTAAAGCATGGATCAAATCTCTGTTAGGCTTCAGCCATGGATAGAGACTGTAGGTTTATGTAGGTTTCTCCACTCTCACTCTTCCAAGACTGGATTTCATTAACCAGTTTAATCCAAAACCCTCAGCTCGTGTAGACGGGCAGGTAACATAACCCCATTACCCACATGCAGTGTTGAAGAAGCTTGCCTAAAGCTGGATGTAGGAAGGTCAGGACTCAGAGCTGTCCTTCTCATTCCACAGCTCTAAACACTGGAGAAATAAAGGAGAATAAAAATGTGGCATTTTCAGCCTCCTAAATTGAGCTTTTGGAGCTGACAATGTAAACACTGAACTATCAGTAAGAAAACAGTGACTTGTTGGTAAAGCAGAATGGGAGCTTAGAGCTGCCTGAAAATTCCTTTTATCTTGCTGTATTACAGAAGGGTAATTAAACAGACAGTTGTTCTGGCCTCCTGTTTCCCTTTCAGGTTATTTGAAAAAGGTTTTCTATTCAAATACAAAAAGACAATGTTGGCCTGATTTTGACTGCATCCCTTTTTCCCCAGAGGTTACAGGGCCCATCAGACTGGCAGCTGAGTGCTGTGCAGATTATAAAGCCAGCAGCTTAACAAAAATCTCCCAGCAGCTCAAGACAGGCAGTCAGGGCCTGCTGGGCCTGACTATTAATAAGTGACAAGGAATCTGCCATCTCTTCAGTTTCTATGTCCTTTCCATCCAGCTTCGTTTCCCCCTAAATATATAGGAAATACACAGCTCCCCATTAACTCTGAGGGGGCGTCTCATTTGTTCCTGTTCTGCCATAGAAGAGAGAGCATCTTTGTAGCATTACAACTATGAAAGAGGAAAAAAACCTCTAATTTTATCAAAAGTAAACACTTAACAGAAGTCCAGTAAAATAACTGTATGGTTTTTTTTTTTTAATGCTGGACAGTGCAACCATACAAGCCAACGGCCAGCATTCAGCTGGTTTTCAGGAAAGCAGAGCCAAGGTTCTGCTTGGCCTGACCAGAGCTGAACCTTAGCCTTTGGTATGACAGAGGTACCAACATGCTCAGTTCATTGAGGAACACACTGCATTTTTATCCCACTTCCATCCTATCCTGATTTGTCTTCACAGCTAAGATACTTCAAGTAATTAAGAAAAAAGCTCTAAGGAACTAAGTGTGAAGAGTCTGTGTTTGGGCTTTCCCATCTGTACAGCAATTGAAGCTATTCAATTCTCTCTTCACTGTGTGAAAACCACGGAGTGGGGCTTTCTCCTACCACAGAAAAGCTGAGATTCTGAGCAACCACCCAATTCCAGCAGCTCAGGCTCGAAGGAAAACCAGAAGAAAATTAATGGGAACACCTACACAGATATGTACATACCCATAAAATGCAGCAGTAGAAGTACATTAGTAGAATGAACAACACTCTTTCAGCAAAAAATTTGCCTTGGAGAAAGATCAGACATCAGTCTCTATCTCCTCATGAAGTCATTTAATGCACAATACATGTGATGTTTCTGAATTCCTATTCCTTCTCAACTCAGCAACTCTCATAGATACTCCCACCTATCTAGATTGCAGAATCATTGAAAAGAGATTTTATCTTCACACCCAACTACACAGCACACACTACAATGGATGCTAGGGAAATTCACAACTTCCTTGCAGAAGAAACTCATTTGGGGGATAGGGGGAAATGGGTGAAAAGAAATGGCTTTTTACCTCCCACTGGCAAAGCACAGTATCACTTCAGAGCACATTACAAGTGATGTTCATAATCAGGAGGATACATCTTCCTCTGCCTCTCAACGCATCTCACCAGTGAAATGACTTGGCATAATAGCAGCAGGGAGCTGCCAGCCAGGAGAGAAAAGTTCCTGAATTCCCCCATGCCTCCTCCTACAAAAGGGGAACTCGAGCTGCAAATTAATTCCTTGCTCACCAGGAATTGAGTCTCCCTCAGATTGTTCCTGTCACACAAACTTTCCCAGTGCTGAGTACACACAGACCCTCAAAGGGTACTTCCTAATGACAAGGGCAAAGTGACCCTTCCTTGCCCTAGCTGGTCCAGGGACCTGCACAATATCTGTGCACACACAGATCTGAGTCTCAACCAGCAGCTTCAGCCTTCCTCAAGGACTCTGTGCCTTCCTGCCAAACAGCTCATGCCTTGATGTCCTACTTTGACACAAACCCCAACCCACAAGCACAGCAGCCACTGGCAGGATCAGCCACAGCCACAACACAGGAACCACTGGCAAGATCACACTCAAAAGCCAACTTTACTACCATTATTGAAAGCATTAATTGATTAATTGTGAGCTTTATTTGTCCTTTTCCATTCTGACCAGTTATTTTTTGGTAGGTTAGAGAAATCAGAAAAAAAAAAGGTAGTTCCAAGCAAGCCACTATGTTTCAGTGTAAATGGCAGTCAGTTTATGCTGCACAACAAACATACCATTGATACATATTTAATTTACAAATTTACAGCACATCTTTTCCAGGTGCTTCACTAAGTCCTCCAAGACAGACCTAATGACATATGCCTGGATCTTTCTGCAGTATCAATAAGCTTTGACTGTTTGCCTGGATAATTCCTGAGGTTCAGATGCAAAAATATTTGGCACCTGGATCTGAAAACCTTAGAGTTCAGATCTCAAGCTCATATAATGCTTTTAACTGAAGTATCTCCCTGTTAACCCAAGCTCAGCCCCAAAAATACTCCTTCCTTTTGGTGATTGGTAGTGGATATACCCCTCTGAAGAGATGAGTACAATTTTACCCAGCTCTGCAAAATGACTGCATGGAGATATGACAGGAATGGAAATACCAGAACACAAAGGGTGTTCTACTTTCTGTTTATGAACTGGTGAGTACTGTGTGGTTTGTCTTTCCCCCTAGACATCGGCTCCAGTCTAGCTTGTCTGCAGTTATTACACAGCCACAGCAGACAGATGAACCCTGTGGACCAGAACCAGAGATATTTCTGTTATGTTTTACCAACATCATTTGAGCAAACAGGTACAGCCTCAGAAACAGATATGGAAGTTCATAATCTAATTTGCAGAGTAAGAACGACAAGGCACATTGAAACACTGTATGCCTTTTAAGTGGCATGAATGTGGTGCATTTGTTATTTACAGTATATTGCTAATATATGTCAGCATTAATATTCATTATCTTGATTTACATGTTTCTTTCATGCAGAAAATGGATTTGGATTCTTTCTGATTTACTTGATAACACTCCTACATTTCATGACTGGTTGCAACAGAGAACAAATTTTTAATAGGCTTAATAAATTTACATCATCATTAGTGCTGAATATTTTATCCTCACAGACCAGGGAGTGAGAAGTACATCACTAAATCCTCAACTGAATCTGATCCTTCATAATATCAGGATATGACTCTTCAAGATAAGTCAAGGCAGAATTTGCATGAGATTGATTACGCAAACATACGATATGCCACCACAAAATGCAATGGTTTTACTGACCCTTATTCTTTAGGGAATGCAAAACTGGTAAAATTCAAAAAAACTTAAGTTTCCTGCTAAGGTTCTGCTGTGGGTTGTTTCCTAAGTAGGTCATTTGGGGCAGGTTTGGGTGCACTTTTTTTTGATTGGTTGGTAGTTGCCCCTCCCCACCCTTCATCTTTATTGGGGCTGGTTTTGATAACAAAAAGAACACCCAAGCAAACTTTGGCAGCCAAGTGGAAGAGTTGACTGTGCTAGAAGTTTTTATTACTGTTAGTCACCAGGGTTAAATGAGCCCTCTTAGGTACAAAAACTGGTCGCTCTATAAAGCGTTGGGTCCCATGTGGTCCTGATGGCTGAACAGAGTGTCCCCACACAGGAGAAAGGCTGCACTGAGCTCCACGCTCAGGGCACAAAGATCCACGTTCTCAGCCCACTTGCAGTGCAGGCAGATCTCCCACTGTGATCAAACCACAAAAAGCTACTGCTTCCTACATGAACAGCTGAGTGTGCAAACCCATTCTTCCCTCTCCCAGAAACCCTCCAGCATCTGTACACAGACCAGCCAGCGGCTCCTACATTTGCAGGGGAGAAAATGAAAAAGGATTAAACCAAAGACACAAGGAAATGTCATTGTTACAAAGTCACTAAAAGCCCATGGGAGATAATGTAGCAGCATTTATCAAGCTCTGATATTCATTTAAGAAAAGTGACTTACACTGGGCAGCTGGGACACTGTATTTATAGATAAAAGCCTTTCAAATAGTCCTTTTCAAGTTCCTTTTTCCCACAAAACTGCTGGCTAAAATGTGCTTAATGAGACTTTCCTTCCCCTCACTTTTTCAGTTCCTCTCATATGTATTTGCTTCTCCTACCTCCTACTTCAGCTAAAAGACCCTAATCTGCTGTTGCAGAGCACACTGTGTCACTAAACCACACATTGTGACCTTATTAGTGTGGCTTAGCAGGTAGAAGATAAATGTGAGTTGAAAACAGTCAATCTGCAAAACAGAAGCAAAGAACCTGCATAAAAGGTCCAGGAGGATGAATACAATAACAGACATAACCTAGAAATTCCCCATAAAGCAAATACAGACAAACTTTCAAGTCTCCTGTTCCAAAAACTCTCTAGTCCAGAGAAGAAAATCTCCACAAACACATCAACAGTTCTGTGTGGCTATGGTTTTGATCTGCAGAGAGGGAAAGGAGCCAGGAAACTGAATGCAGAAACATCAACATGGGAGGCTTCAAAACACCTCTAGTATTTATAGCCACAGGGCTGGGGTCAACTTGGCTCTTCTCTGGATTACAACCCAAATTCCCCTCTTGAAAGGACAGAGTTGCAGCACGATGTGCAGTGGTGGTGGTGTAAGGAATGGCTAAGTAAATTGATGGAGGAGTTAAAATAGCAGCTCAAGGTTAAATAAAAAGGCCACGTAAAAGCTAGAAACAGATCCGTTTTTAGCTTTCCAAGAATGAAAAAAAAACAGCAACTATAAACAACCTCACTTTACATATGGATAATTAAATCTAGATCTACATAAGTATTTTTCAGCATCCTTGAGATTTCTTTATGGCATTTGTGCTGAAGCTTCCTTAATGCAGAAACTAGAAGCAGTGAAGGGCAGGTTGGAAGTGATAATCACTCCTGAACTGGGGAGTTCAGAGCTCAGGCAAAATGTTGAAGCGCCAAGATTATCATCAGTAGCTTCCAGAACTAACACAGCAACAGATTATGATTTAAAATATTCTCACACTAAGCAAACTCTACATCTTCCTAAATTCTGGCTGAAAAGGAAAGTTTAATTACTGTTATTTTTATACAAAGTTCCAGGAAATGTCTCATTTGTGACCAAATACAGAGCAATAAGAAGGCAAAGAGGCGAATGGGAGCACTCATGGCTTGAGAGCCTCTCAAGATCCTGAGGGAAAGTGTTGCTCATGCACATCTTTCCAGAGCATCATATTAACACAAACAGGAAAAGATTAGTCCTCCCACAGCTGTCTACAGCTCATGGATACCGTGCACACAATTCTGACATTTTTATTTATTTGAAATGCAAGCTTATCTTACTCCAGTGGTAAAAACATCTTCTCCTAACTCTCACAGCTTAATCCTCTTTTTGATCTGAGAGATATCTATGGGAGGAAGAGAAATAAATCCAATACACTCAGTTAATTGCTCAGTGACAGATAATCTTTCCTTCTCCATTTTCTTTCTCTTCTATAAAAAGAATAACAAAAAGTAAATAAAAAGTTCTCAACTAAAACTGTGGAAAAAGTCTGCTGAGAGGATAACGGTATAAAGTCAGGCCCAGCCTGATGCAAAATTTCAGTTATCATGTACAGAAGCAGCAACTCACTTGCCATCCAAAGCTCAGTGCACACAGAGCCTTAACAATCTAGAAGATTATACAGATTTTTCCTGTCTCTTTTCTCTTACTGTATTTCATCCCTTCATGTCTGTCACCAGTGGCCTTTTAACTTGTCAGTAGTTTTGGAAGGGTGATCTCCATCCATTACTGCTGCAGCCAGCTATAGTAAACTTGCTGAGAAATAAAGAAATGTAATCCTAGCAGGAAGTAAAGTGTTTATAAAGAGGATGGATTCATATCCTGTAGGCAGTGGCATGGTTGGGTTATAGGTGGTTACAGTCCCATCAGTAAAAATGCTTAAATCACCCAAATACACTTTGGAATGACAGATGTGTTTATAACCGGCTATTGCACAAATTACTCGTGTCAGTAACACGCTTCTACAGCCCCTCATCACTCATCAACCTTTGGAGAGTGCACTCAGCACAGGAGGCGGAAGTGGGATTTCTTTGCCATGTATTCAAGACAGATTCCTCTTCAGCTGTGGGTACCTGCAAAACTACCTTTCCCCTCTATCCTTCAGAAACAGAACTCCTGATACCAGAAAGCAAACCAGACATGAGATGATGTTCTCTTCCATTCCCCAGAATGAAACCCAGAGGCATAAAATAAATTGCATGATATGTTTCACCCCTTCTCTCAAACCTATTTTTGTTCTAGTCTTTTCAAAGAAGCAGGGAGATTTAAAATCACATGTCACTTAAGCAGCCAAAAGGAGCAATAGCTAATAACCTCTTTGAGGTACACAGAATTGTAAGACATGCCCACCTCACCATTTCTTTCCATAGATTAAGAACAGAGAAGTTGTCCTGGGATCTTCATAGGCATATTTACCAGTGATCTGAAGGCTTGGCTGCATGGTGAGGGGGGATTTAACAGCAGAGCCAGACTCAGGACAGAGCACAATGAACCAGCACAGGCTTGCTGAAGGTAACAGGAGCGAGGAAAATCCAAGGAATTTCCAGAGCAGCCATAAGCACTTAAGAGTCAACCACAAATAATGGAGCACTGCAAAGACAAGTGGATTGATTGTGGTTCTCCAGCATTTCCCAGTTCAAAGCATTTCCCAGGGATTCTGGATGGTTGGCCATACAAATGCAATCAAGTCCTGATAAGTGACATATGCCAAGTGAAGCTGAGGGGTTCAAAGTAAGACAAGTGATTCCTCAAATAATTTATGGAATTCCTTGTTCTAAGATGTCACAGGTACTAAAAATTTTAGCACACTCCAAAAGACACTGAGAAGGTCAGCTCATGGAATGTTAATCCTCTGGTATATACTAAAACAAAAAGAAAATTATTCAGCTCCTCATACACCTTACCCTGAAGGCTGAGGGTGACTTAAACCTTAAGAAAGAAAGCTAGTATAATACTAGAAGGAAGGTCAGACATGATAATCAGTTTCATATGGTCTTGGTGCCAGCCGGTTTGGCACATGTGTGAGCTTTGGACATCATGTGGGAGCTGCACACACCCTCAGCTTTGAGCCTCCCTGGGACCTGCAAAGCAGCTGCACAACTCCTCATATCTCCTTCCAAGTCCTGTTTTCTCTCCTTGTCCCTCTCCTGCTCTGCTTGCCAGAGGTACCAGAGACATAAATGACTAATGAATGTTTCTCCCAATTAATATTTTGACATCTGGTACTTTTAGAAGCAGACCTGAAGAGAGCAGGCATAGAAATTGGGAAGAATAAACAGGAAAAGCAGTGTGATTTCATCCCTGTTCCTTGCCACTGGCTGATGTACTCTTGAGGAAGCTCATACAAGAATCAAGAAACTGTAAAATCCCAGAATTGGAATCAGGCTAATTTTATGGAATACTAAGATCAGGAGTGTGTAATTACTGGTGCTAAATAGAATGAGAATTATTTTTCGTAAAATACTCAGATTTTTACTTTTCATCAGACAGTTTTTAGTAACGGAATTCCAGAGTAGAGGAAACAATCATGCTATTTTTATGTTGTTAATCACATTCTGGGATTAGGACTGAGGAAAGTCCTAATCCCAGAATCAGGAAAAGTGCCCTGCACTCACTCTAGGACTGCAACACTGCTGGGGTCCCAGCTATCTGTTACATCCTCCAGTGACAGCCACACAATCCCTCCCTTCTTAACCATGGCAAAATTTTGTGCCATTGTGGAATGCTCCACAGAAACAGAAAAGAGCATAAGGCCATCAGCACAGTTTTGTGCTGCATTCATACATCTCATCAGGAACTGTGCTTTCCACTCTGATGTGACTGTCCTAGTTTCAGTCAGAAAATAGCACCTCAACACAATCCTGCATGACAGAAGCAGATCTTCAGCACTGTCAGCAATGGGGAAGGAGGTGCCTGTGCATGCTGAAATGTCATAACTTCTGCTGGGACTGACAAAGGAGACATGAGCAGTCCTCATGGTGAAATCACTTAGGGTAGTCAGAGAAAATGAAAATATTTTTTGCATTTATGAATATTCTTTTTCAAAACCATTGAAAAATTAAACAATCTAGCACAAACTCAATGTAGAAAAATATTGCCAAAGCCACAGTCCCAAAAGACCCTTCAGGTGTGCATACACCATAGTAAAGACAAAGGAATAGAAAGTCAAGCAGCAAGGTGTATGAAAAGACTGATTAACCCCCCATAATGGTATGGAAAAACATTTCTTAAACCCCACAAAATACTAATACTTCAGAGCATTCCTGTTACTGCTCAGAATAAATCCTAGAAGTTCTGTATTTCTTTAGGTTTTAGTCTGTTTGGTTTTGGTTTTATTTTTTCAGGCCAGTGGGTGAAGCAATAGCCCAAGTTCAGATTGTACTTCACATCAATTCTCTCCTCTCTCATTTTATTAAAACCCACTCAGCTCTTGAGCAAAAAGTTTATTTGTTCTACTTCTGTCCCAAAATTCTCCCTTACAAAAGAAAGCCCCTTTCCTATATCAGTTTATTAAAACAAGTTCATTCTAACAAGAGGTTTTAGTTTTAAATACCCAAAGTTTTCTTCTATGCTGCCAACAGCCTATCCACCTTCGTCAGTGACCTGCATACAAGACTCCTAAGCTTCCCACCAGAGTTTCACAGATGAAACTATGAGAAAACCACCCTTTCAGCTCATGGAAGTAGTACCAGGGACACAGGAAAGAGGAAACAGCTCCTGGGTTAATTTTTCAGAGAAAGAAATCCAGGCACTATCTGCTCACATTGAATCCAAATAACTGCCTTAAGAAATTGTTCATGGCCCAGCTCTTCCCTTTGGTTCACACAGTGCATGATATGCTTTTAAATCATGAAAGTCTCAAAAGACTCCCTATAAATTGGTCCAGCAGTCAAGTTCACACAAGTGGAAATCAATTATCTAGTACTAATCCCATCAGTTCTAATCAACAGATGTTGAACATTCCTCATAGGTGTTTCCTCAGCCTCAGCAACTCTGGCTTTTCATAGGGATCATTTGGGCAGACCAGCCTCGAGATCCTTCATTATAAACAAAGACTTTTGGCTGTCCAGTTGTCCCAAAAGTAAAGCAATTGGTTGATTTCAATCCGAATAAGATGGGAAAGGTGAAATCAAAAGACAGAGTATCTGAGAAGTACCTTATCTGGCTGAAACAAGACAATGAGACTTCAGCCTTTTTGTCCTTGAGTATGAAAGGACAGGAGTGAGAGAAAGTTTAGCTAGAAACCTGCCAGCACTTTTAAAGAAGAAATCCAATTAAATTCAATAAAAGAATTGTATCAGGCTTTTCCTATTTACGTAAGGTGGTAATTATTAACTCAATTTATCTCCATACCTCCAAAGAGAGCTCTCTGTGATGCTTCCCAGGTTGTAGTCATACAGCTTTGTCAGAATTAGTATCACCTAAAGGCAAAAGAAGAAATCATGGTTAGTCTCAAACAATTACAATCTCACAGAACTGAAATGACCCGAGGGAGGGCTTAGGACTCCTTTAATGGGTGCTTAACATAATTGAATGAATTGTTAAAAGCAATTGCCTAAACTGACATGGAAAGAATTTGCAGAGATATATGTTGAGACCTTTTTTGGCCCTTTTTTTTGTTCAGTTCCTCTGCATGACATCACCAACATGTTCTTCCCTTAACCCCAGGAGGCAGAGTGCAGTGGGAATGAGTTCAGATCTAGACAGAGTTTCAGGATACAAGAGGAGATCTTGCATGCAGTAGAAATAGTGACTATTTTCTGCTCTGTTTCACAGACACTGAGCCTGCTGATCCTTTTCATAGCTGTAGTGCACAGATAACCCACTGGCCTGTCTCCAGTCAAACACTTTCTGGTTGCACCAGATGATTTGACACAAGCAGATGATCACCACTGGACTGGCTGGACATCAGGAAAAATCTCAATAACGGTATTAGTTCAACACCTGGGCAGACTACCCAGAACATCTGTAAAGCCTCCATCCTTGGAGTTTTTGAACACCTGGCTAGACAAAGTCATGGCTGACCTGATCTATAGCTGGTGATAACACTGCTTTGAGTAAGAGGTTGAACTGAGGACCTTCAAATATCTCTAACAACCAATGTTTCTATAACTTCACTGAAAAGTTTTAGGTTTAACCAGAATGGAAGTGTTTCCAAGTTTATGACTTTTATTAGCTCTTTTGATAAAGAGTTTTTCCCTCCTGCCAAAGCAGGTACTTCTAGAATAAAATTATCTTACCAGGGGGAGGAAGGGAATTTTAGCAAAAAGAATTTGCAGCAAAAGATTTCAGCCTGCTCTTTTGTTAGTGTCTTTAAGAACTTATTTCTGACTTTTAAGATGATAGGCTTCTTTAACAAGATCTACAATTGGGACAAACTACCAGGCCATTATTATTGCTACTAATTTATTTTGCATGTCTCCCTGCCAGCTCACCCTATATCTTATCCTCCTCCCTATCCCATTAAAACCACAGTAAATTAGAGACCCAACTCTTACCTGACAAAACCTCTGATCTATATACCTCTTATTTTCAGCCTGGGTTCTAAGAAATGAGGCTCACAGACACACAGTCCCTCTGGTCCCTTGATGAAATTGTTAAATCCAACCAATTTGGCTGAGCAGCAAAGGACTGCAGGAAGTTCAGAGCCCATCAGCCCAATGCCAGCTGGCACCAGCTTGGCACAGAATTGCACATGAGGAGGAACAGACCTCAACACTGCCTTTTCCAAACCCAGAGCCCATCTATCTCTTACACACCCTGAAACAGCACAACAGTAATTATCTCCTTCCAATACACACAGCAGCACAGGAGACAGCAGAAAGAGCAGTACAGGGGCAGAGAACATACCTCTGACATCCCTCTCTACAGCACAACTCCTAAATCACCCCCAGCACGGAGAAAGGCTGCCCAAAGCATTTCCTATCTGCACGAACACAAGTCATGTGCAGCGTGCGTGTTCACAGGGGTCTCAGGGTGAGGGAAGAGATGAGGATCTGACTCCATGTTTCAGAAGGCTTGATTTATTATTTTATGATATATATTATATTAAAACTATACTAAAAGAATAGAAGAAAGGATTTCATCAGAAGGCTAGCTAAGAATAGAAAAAGGAATGGAATGATAACAAAAGCTTGTGACTGACTGAGACAGTCTGGACAGCTGGAATGTGATTGGCCATTAATTAGAAACAATCACATGAGACCAATCACAGATCCACCTGTTGCATTCCACAGCAGCAGATAATCATTGTTTACATTTTGTTCCTGAGGCCTCTCAGCTGCTCAGGAGAAAAAATCCTACGGAAAGGATTTTTTAGAAAATATCATGGCTACAGTGCAGCTCCTGGGGAAACTCATACAGCAGCCACAATCCCCCTGTGCCCCCCAGGGCACCCTAACATGGACATCCCCTCTGCTCCCCAAAACCCCAGTGCTGGCAGGGAGGAGCTTCCCTCTCTCCTGGCAGGTCCCTCTTTGCAGAGGGAGCCAAGGTGGGAAGCCCCAGCCAAGGCAGAAGCCAGAGCTGGGGTGGGCACAAATTCTTCACCAGGGCTAACTCCAATCAGGGCTTTGTAAATCCTGTATTTCCATCCCCACCCTCCCAGAGGGAGGGAAGGTGGGAAGCCCCAGCCAAGGCAGAAGCCAGAGCTGGGGTGGGCACAAATTCTTCACCAGGGCTAACTCCAATCAGGGCTTTGTAAATCCTGTATTTCCATCCCCACCCTCCCAGGAATGCTTATCAATGACAGCAGGGCAGCTGTCAGCTCCAGATCCAGAGCTCTGGCACTGCCACCCCTCACAGCAGCCTCTGGACAGGCCTGCAAATCCCCTACTTAGCAAGCAAACAAAAACCAAGGGGGGAAGACCACAGCAGGGGATGGGATGTGCACATAAAGCCTTTCTGAATAGCAATCCAATGAAAGGCAGCTGTGAACTCCACTCCTGTGTGGAGGCATCATGAGGGAGCTGCACACACCCTCAGCTTTGAGCCTCCCTGGGACCTGCAAAGCAGCTGCACAGATCCTCATATCTCCTTCCAAGTCCTGTTTTCTCTCCTTGTCCCTCTCCTGCTCTGCTTGCCAGAGGTACCAGAGACATAAATGACTAATGAATGTTTCCCCCAATTAATATTTTGACATCTGGTACTTTTAGAAGCGAACCTGAAGAGAGCAGGCATAGAAATTGGGAAGAATAAACAGGAAAAGCAGTGTGATTTCATCCCTGTTCCTTGCCACTGGCTGATGTACTCTTGAGGAAGCTCATACAAGAATCAAGAAACTGTAAAATCCCAGAATTGGAATCAGGCTAATTTTATGGAATACTAAGATCAGGAGTGTGTAATTACTGGCGCTAAATTGACTGAGAATTATTTTTCATAAAATACTCCAATTTTTCCTTTTTCCCAAGTGAGGAAAATTTACAAATCTTAAAACAGCCATGAAAGAAAACTCCATTGAGAATTTTAATCTCATCATTTGAGGGGAGAAAAATTGTAATTGACATCCCAAAAAGAATATGAAATTAAAAAAAATTAAAAGTGCCAGTAGAAGAAATCAAAATATTTCCCCTCCAGAGGGCTGGAATGTCTCTTTTGTTCTTTTTTTCTTCCTCGATAAATTTCAGTAAAACCCATAGAATCTTAACGTTCTGCAGTTGGAACTGATGGGGGAAGAAAGCCAGCTGCATTCCATCACAA